>NC_051211.1:40005152-40305152 GCF_015220715.1 Pygocentrus nattereri | reverse complement strand
CGTCCCCGGTGATTAGAGTAATGGAGTGGCTCTCTTGCGGAGAGTGGGTTGGCGGTGGCTCAGAGGGAGCATCCTTCTGGAAAGGTGTGAGTGTGTGTGGCTGTCACAGAAAACCCCTTACGCCTCTCAACCAGTGCCATCTGCTCCCAGAGACCAAAATAAAACACCACTGATTGTGTGTGTATTTCCATATTAAACCTCCATCACTGCCTGTTGGTGCACTTGGCCATACGTGGAATGCTTCTGTAAATGTGCCTATGGTCCCTAATTGGTCCTTGCACAATCTTGCATGCAGCGTGCTGTGATCCTAAGGGAAATGATGTCTCATTCAGTTTTAGGCTCATCTTGTTGTCCTGGTCCCTGGTGTTATTCAGTTGATACAGTTCTAAAACACAACACAGAAGACTGGGTGGCAAGGGTGCACAAATGCATCTATGAAGTCTCTGAAGGTGGCAACTCAGCTGTGTCCATTTTGGAATGTTAGAAGTGATTTTAGCTGTTTTTAATGAGATTTAAGTACAGCTCTGGGCAAAAGGCCCATTCACACAAGAGTTTGCCAGTAAAAATATTTGCTGATTTCACATCACGGGACTTCCAGGTTGAGTATGAAATTTCACATCAAGTTCAATTTTGGTGATATTTGACATGTAAGTTAGTGTCTTCTACAAATAGCGGTACTACTTTGGCTGAGTTGACCTTCAATGCACTGAAAAATGGAGTTTAATTAGGGTGTAGTACAAACCTTTTACCATTTCTGTTCCACTGGCTATGAATAAGCAAGTAAAAGACAGACTGCATGATGCCAGTGACTGTAATATGACTTATTATAATCTTTACTGCTGTGATTTTACTCTTTGTTTGTTTTAGCCATCTTGCTAACCACCAACTTCTTCTGCTACAGATCAGTGTTTAGCACTATGGTATGACAATTATATAGGTATCTCATATAATTATGTTGACTTTTGTGTTTTAGCTCTGTTTTTATGCCAATTAGCCAGCTTACTAACTCCTATTTTAGCTCCTTGGCTAACCACAGCTGTAGCAGAGTCACCCCACTGATGCCAACTACATCAGTTCTCTGTATTTTTTGTTACAAGTTAGTGTGCAGCGCTAAACTCCAATGAGCATATAATTATCTGATAATCTGATATTTAATTTCCGTTTTGTGCTGCGCTGACATGGAGGATTTTTTTCATCACCAGTCTTATGGTCACCCATTTGGCAACACGACATGAACTGCAGATATCTAGTGTG
This sequence comes from Pygocentrus nattereri, assembly GCF_015220715.1. NCBI lineage: Eukaryota > Metazoa > Chordata > Actinopteri > Characiformes > Serrasalmidae > Pygocentrus > Pygocentrus nattereri. The sequence goes on along the minus strand of NC_051211.1, from coordinate 40,303,898 downwards.
ACTGCAGTTTATTTAAAACCATTTATCTTGGCTGTGTGTTTTTGCTTATAATCTTGCCATGTGGAATTAGAATTCAAATTACACAGTAAAGAGTAATAAGAATATCTTTTTTCAAAAAAAGCTGGTTTGAAAAACAAAGTTTCGCGGCCCCCAGCCGTGAAATTCCTTCACCAGCACACCAGTTTTGACATAATAAAATTGCTTAGCCAAACCAACTGTTGGATGATGGATACAACACATGAACAAACACATTGACATTCACTACTTATTGTAATGTTATTTATATTGAAGTGTTTTATTTAACAAATAAACACAAATTTTTTTGCCCATTTTTTTTTCAGGTGCCTAAACTTTTGCTTATGCCATTTAAGCAATAGAACACGAGAGGCAGTGTGTTATCACGAAATTTGGTCACAGGCACGAGCTGAAGGTTAGTCCCATATATGTTAATCGCGATAACACACAACCTCGAGTGTTCTATTGCTTTTGTACAACAGTTAAATAAATAAAGAAATTTGATTTAATATGTTTTAATGTTTGCAGTTCCTTCGCCAAATTATAGCTCCTTAACAAGCAGCTTGTTGCTACGTCAGAGTTACGAACTCCACTCACTTGATGCACAGCGGGAAGTTCGTTCTCCAGCTCCTTACACAGACCAGCCGACAGTTTGGGAATTTAGTGTAGTCTCATCTTCAGAGTCTGACCGAATCGGCTGTCGGTTAAATGTCATCTTAAAAGCATCCATTTTCTGATTGTGCGCAAAGTAAGAAGTGAAAACGTTCAAATGGCATCTAAGCGGAATGATACAGTGTTTGTGAAAAACTTGTGATGTTATGGTGAGATAACAACAAGGTTAGAATCCTTCTCAACCAATCAGCTTGCGTGGCCGGAACTAACTGTTGTATAATTCTTAATAATAAATGTGCCATATGGTTTTGTGTAATTATTGTTTATATCGCACTACTGTGTAAAAGTTTCTTCCTTTCACATTTATACATTCAGTGTCAGTCTGAGATTTCATGGTGAATTAAATCTTTTCGTGAAGAATCAAAGTCAAATCACAGAGGTGTGTGGCCCTGTTTACAGCTGCTATGAACAGTGACTTGATCATAAGCAGACAGTGAGGCATGCAGCTATTTACTCCTGGTCGCCGTTCAAACCTGTATTTAGTACTTGTACTGCCCATTTATAATGGGATCACCTAAGACACGTATTGGTGCCAGTGTGTCTTGAATGCACCTCCAGTGACCAACCACTTGACTTCATGGACTGATCATGCAGCTTATAAACAAAGGGTTGAGGAGACAAAGAAAAACTGCACAAAGCAGCTGCTTACTTGCTGCGGTGATGATGGAGTTGTTTAAGGTTGCTGTTCACACTAGGGAAAATATCTCATTGAGATTTTTCTGACCAATTTTTTGATTATGATTTAAACGCATAGAAAATCATTTTCTTTAAATTCATTTACAGGCCTGTTTTTGGCCAAGAAGAGCAGAACATATGCTTTTTTCTGGCATGAAGTTTGAACGTTGAGTGCATTGAATTACCGGCTAGTTGTGATGGTTGTGATGTCACGTATACAGAACATGAGTGTTTTGCAGATTCTGATTAATGAACGAGTCTACAAGCAATTCACAATCTCTGTTATTAGGTTAATTTTTCACCATTTAAAACTCAAAAATTGTTGATAATGTATTCAGTAATAAAAACTAAAGCTCTTGTGGTTTGAAAATGGCACTCTTTCAAATTGCAATTTCGGTATAAAAACAGTTCATCTTCAGCCCCAGTTCACACTGCAAATATGTGTTTATATGTGTCTATAATCACCTCTGAAGAAGGTTAGATTGATGAGATGACAGTGCATCTCCTAGGCACTGTGAGGCTGTTTACACCTTGCATTTTTTACTAAAATCCCCAGAAGGACCAGACCCGATTTTTACTTTCTCGTGCACAAAGAACATCAACAATGTTCAGTGTAATTTCCATTTTATTTTTTACTCCTGTTATGGTACAAATCAACAAGCTTAGCCTGGATGCTTTCTATGGCCTGAACTGCATGAAGGTTTGGGGGGGAAATCCAGCCTTCCATCTTGAATTTTCTTGTTTATCCTCTCACTTGCTAGCCAGCAATAGGCAGACACATTTACCCTTATCGTAAGTGCAATCGTACTTACATAATTAAAAAAGTGTTATCGTACTTATGTAATTGAAAACACATTTCAATTATAAAGCAAGATCCATAAAGTCATGCTTGTGTGAGTTTGGTGTGGAAGAACTTGTCTGGCCCGTACAGAGCCCTGACCTCAACCCCACCAAACACCTTTAGGATGAACTAGAATTGAGATTATGAGCTAGGCCTTCTTGTCCAACATCAGTGTCTGACTTCACAAATGCTCTTCTGGAAGAATGGGCAAAAATTGGGCCCTGCTCATACCTGAACTTTTCTCTGTCCACTTATGATCAGACCACCCATAGACTCTATATACAGTCTGTGATTGAGACATAATGCTGGTATGTTCGTTTCAGCAGTGTTCTGGTTCTTGTGGGACTGTGCTGTCTTACTGTTCGTATCACTCAGGGTTCTGTAGCATCTGCATATTGATTACGTCTGGAGTCGAGTTTAAAAGAGGCTTGATATCTTGAGCTGGCTGTCTGTGTCGATGTGTTATTTTGAGTTGCTGGAGTGTGTACGCTGTGTGAGTCAGTGCCATTCTGATGGAATAAAGAGTGAGTGAGTGAGTGACTGAGTGAGTGAAGGAAATGCAGGAGATGTTGAAGTGCTGCCTCCAAAAGCTGCCAGCTCTTAAGACTCTGTGGAAATGCAGCCTTTTAATGTTACCAAGTAATTTAATGCTACTAACATTTCCACTCCCGTGTGTTTGTTAAATATGTGAGTGCTGTGTGTCTGTGTGTTGCGGCACTATGCATAAGAATTGAGAGCAGATATGTATGGTTAATGCAGACATCTACATTGTCAAGGCTTTACTGGAGCATGCATTTCTTGGAGTATGTATACAGTGTCTCCCCAGCAGTTTAACAGCCTGGAGACCAAACTTACATGCTTCATAGCTTGAATGACAAAGCCATTAGAATGTAACTGACAAGCTAATATTTACTGCTTACGTGTTCAGTTTTTATGTGGTATGTGCTTCCATAAAATACTTCATCTATTTTCCAATGTAAAGATGCACTAAATTCAGACACCAAGTAGGGCTGTCGTGACATTTTAGGTGACAATTAATTGTTACATAAATAATTGTGATTAACAATTTAATTGTCTTTTGTGTTCATTATATGCAGCTATTAAAAAAAAATACTAGAGTGCTTGTGTCTACTCTAGTATATGTGTGTGTGTGTGTGTGTGTGTGTGTGTGTGTGTGTGTGTGTGTGTGTGTGAGTGAGAGAGAGAGAGAAAATAAACAGTGTTGTCGCACTCCCAAAGGGTAAATCCCTGGGTGAGACCTGCTACAGTGTTTGTAAGAGCTTTGGCTGGAAAAGGCAGTTAATCCAGGTAGAAATGCAGAAATGTAGGCCAGACCGACTCCTGCGCTCTCTGTGTTTCTCTGCCTGTTTCTCCTTTATTTCACTCTTACATCTCCACTACACACACACCATCCTCCTGTTACTGTATTTGCATAATCACACAGAAAACACTCTGCCATGGCTGGCATGTCCGGAGTGGGAAAACAGTGGAAGAACCTGAACTGTGTGTTCCTGGCAAGCCGTCTATGCAGAATGCTGTCACTGTGTGTGGGATAGATTGTGGTCATTATGTTCACTCACTTCCTTCTGCTCCTCAGGGTTCCATGGAATCCCCCAACCTGGAGTTTGAATATGGAGACACAGACAGTCTCACGGCGGAGCTCTCAGGTGAGACAAACACACATGCACACATTTTTATACCTTCTGAGAACATGGGGTTATATACAGTACTGTGCAAAGACAAAAGACATGTCAAAGACTGAAAAACGACAAAAATGGAGATATGAGCTTTTTGTCCCAACAGCTTTTGTTTTTATGTTATAAGTGTTTTTACAAGCAAAAACACATTTATTGTCCAAATAAATAGTTTTTGTTCAGGTACTTTTGCACAGTAGTTTTGCACAGTTGTGCATGTTTGATTGATTCCAGAACTTTTTATAAAAGAGTTTTAGTGCTGAAATATTTTTGTAAAAGGATATTGAATCTTTTCCCACAGTGCAATATTATAGCTATATCTATAAGACTTCAAGTAATAATTTTTTGTGGAGCCCCCCTCTCCAGTTTAGTCATGGTCAACTCCCCCAGCTGCTAGTTAGGTCTTCCCATCACATAATTAATAATAAAATAGATAAAATCTAAAATAAGTTAAAGTATCTTACATAAAGGATGGAAAGTATCCTTATTGGAATAAAATATTTAATTGTATAATCTCTCCCAAGATTTTTTCTATAAATTCAGGACATGCTCATTCGTGAGGAAATTGGACTGAAAACATGAGCCTCTGTACCAATTCTAAGATTTGCTCACCTATCATGTAGTAATTACCATGACCTTACAGAGTGTTAAGGCTATTTTAGGCCTGTTACAGCTGTGTTCTGTACGGCAAGTAATAGTTTCATTTCTGTATGACATTTTACAAGCTGAATGGTCGCAGTGGATTTTAAGTGTGTTTAGAGTTGTTAATGAGCGCTTGTGCACACATGTTCAGCGGTTTGTAATACACTGTACCTATTGTATCATCATTATTTCTTCCTTTCTCTTTTATCTTTCAGAACTGTACAGCTACACAGAGGAGCCGGAGTTCAGTCTGAACAGAGACTACTTTGAGGAGGACTTCAGAAGCCATGGTACTGTCAGTATTAGCACATCACAATCTGATGTACTGCTGCTTTCTGGGTGGGCTCTGGACTAAGCGTAGGTGATGTAGCACAAATTGTAATGTCATTTGATGGCATTTTTTACATTACATGTTATGTATCTTGATATGTAGGACAAATGCACCAGTAAAACAGTTGTGTGAGTTGTGTGCTCGGTTTAATACAGTTTACAATAATATAAAGACATACAGTGATTCTAATAAGCTCATCTTGTGCAAATTCACATTTTAAGTAATTAGTAGGAAGGTGTAAGAAAATAAAGAGCTGTAGAATGAGGTGTGAGTGGTTTTGATTTGTTGTACAGTGTTACAGTTGGAGTGTGTGTGTACTGAGTGTGACAGAAGGAGCTGATTAATTAAAACAGTCCCAGGTGTAACATTTCCTACATTGGCACAGAGAGAGAGTGTACCCAAATCAACGGTCAGCACAGTAGTGCAGTGTGTGTGTGTGTGTGTGTGTCTGTCTTTTGGGGGTGGGGGGATATTTATTGAGTGTGTGTGTGTTTGTGTGTGTGTGTGTCTTTTGGGGGTGGTGGGATATTTGTTTTGTGTGTGTGTGTGTCTGTGTGTGTTTCAGGGAGTGGTGGTGTAATTGTTTGTGTGTGCTGTTGCAAGTTTAACCTGCCGTTGTGCTTATCTGCTGTGTGCACAAACTCAACTCACCTTGCAAGACCTTGCAGTGCTCTCTCTCGCTCTCTCTCGCTCTCTCTCGCTCGCTCTCTCTCGCTCTCGCTCTCTCTCTTGCGCTCTCTCTCTCCCTGCCTCCCTCTCCATCCCTCTTTTTCACTTTATCTTCCTCACTTTCTCTTTTCCTGTTTGTCTCTTTTTTCTTTCGCTGTCCCTCCTCTTTCTTTTTTGTTTCTCTCTGTTTCTCTCTCATCACTCTTTCTTGTTTTCTCTTCTCTCTCTGTCTTTCTCCTCCCATCTCTTTTCCCCACTTCTTGTCCCTCTTTCTTTCTCATTATCCCTTCCTCTCTCTGTTTCTTTCTTGCTCCTTGTCCCACTTTCTTTTTCATTCTCTGTCCCTCTTTCTTTTTCTCTCATTTTTCAGTGCTCTCTGTGCTCCCTTTTCCCCTCTCTTTCTCCCTTTCACCATCACTCTTTCTTTTTGCTCTCTCTCCGTCACTCTCTTTATCTTCCTCACTTTATTTTTCCTTTTCTGTCTCCCTTCACTTTCTTTCTTGTTTCTCTCTCCCTGTTTCTCTCTCATCACTCTCTCCTTCTTTCTTTTTCACTCTTCTCTCTCTGTCTCTTTGTCTTTGTCATTATTTGTCCCTCTTTCTTTCCCTTTGTCTCCTCCTCTCTCTCTGTTTCTGTCATTTTCATTTCTCTCTGTGCTCCTTTCCTTTTTCCCCCTCTCGTTCTCTCCATCACCATCATTCTCTTTTTTATGCTCTCTCTCTCATCACTCTCGTCTATTTCTCTCTCTGTCACTCATTCATGTGTGTTTATGTATTATTTGTGTGGAAATGTGTTTACAGCGGACATCACAACCTCCATCTGCTCCTGTCTCTCTCTAGTTGTCATATCCAGAGCTCCACCCCCCCCCCCCTCTCCAAATGAAATCCCAGTGGTCTCTGAGCTTGCAGTATTCCTCACTGCAGATCTTTCAACTCCTTGTTAGTAGATTCTGTCAGTTCTCCAGCTACTTTGCTTTGCTTTGTCCAGAGACGTTATTCTGCAGCTATCAGAGGAGTTGAGTGCACTGAGTTTCAAAGGATAATGCAAACACTGCGAGTCGACGTTAGGCTACGACAGTTCTCACTGAGATATGTAATGCACTTTGTGTGTTCTGGAGACTGAAGACTGAGGCTGCTGTATGGTGGAATACTAACGAATGCAGTAGGGGAGCCTGCGCCGATAACCAAATCCTCTCATTTGGTTGACGGTGTGGGGAAAAAAAACAACAATGAACAGTCAAATGTGGGCTTTTGTGGTGTAGATAATAACATAATAATCACACAGTTCAGTATTAAGTGACCCTTATTAGTCACATTAGGGAAATTTCACCTCCGCATTTAACCCATCCGTGAAGTGAAACACCACATACACTTTAGTGAGCACACACACACTAGGGGGCAGTGAGCACACTTGCCCGGAGCGGTGGGCAGCCCAATCCACAGCGCCGGGGGAGCAATTGAGGGTTAGGTGTCTTGCTCAAGGACACCTCAGTCATGTGCTGTCGGCTCTGGGGATCGAACCGGCGACCTTCCGGTCACGAGGCTGGTTCCCTAACCTCCAGCCCATGACTGCCCCCAATACAATATTAAGCTAGAACTGCAACTGTTTTATTTTAAATAGTGAAATTCAGCACAGTGTTAGTGCTAAATGTGTATCTCTGTTAGTCGATACTGAAGATTTCGGTATCAGGGAAAAAAAGGTAGGACACACCTACTCCCTGTGTTTTTTTTCCCTTTTTCCACATTTCAGAATAACAGTGACATCAAACACGTGAAATAACATATGTGGAATTACAGAATCAGTAAAAAGTTTTTAAGCAAATTAAACTATCTTATATTTTAGATTCTTCAAACTGTCCCTCCCTTGTCTAGCGTTCCACACTGTTGGTGCTAAAGCAGCATCATGAGGAGAACCTCTAAATGTTTTTCCACCAGGACTGAAGAAGATACTTCATTAGTATGTGAAAAGTATTCTATTTCTTTTTTCTTAGGAAACAATTTTTATGCATTTAAGTGTAAGTCTTTAGTAAGTCTTTAGCGTCAGTCTCAGTCTTTTCTCAGCCTCAATAATTAGAAAATTATTATTGATTATCAACAAAACCTTCAAACAGAATAAAGTAGTTCTTTCTTAACATGTTTAAATAAAATGTGTTCACTGCTGTTTGAAGATCTAATTGATCTTTCTTTGATTGCTTGACTGGGTATAATTTGTTATGTAACTGGGTATTTGTTGATGTTCATTAGTTTCTAAAATGTAAACATCCTCTGAGGGCAGATCAGAATCTTATTATTATTATTATTATTATTATTACTGTTCTTTTCACATTCAGTTGACTGCAGTTGATGGTGATTCTGAATTTTTTTTCTGAAAGTTTTATTAAGATGCTGAAAATAACTTTACCATAATTTCTTTAAATTTACATGGCAAAGATTATAATACTACTGCTACTACTACTAATAATAATATTTTCATGCTGTATACAGTTGAACATTATATTTTATAAATTATATAATATATAATTATACAATATATATAAATATATTGTTATTTATTAATAAATATAATGTATAATCAATGCTAATGTATTTATTATAAACCACAAACAAATTTCACTTTTTTTCTTTTCTGCTTTTCATATTTTGAAAAAATCTCAACCTAGCCTCATCGTTGTTTTAGTCTCACCACTCCAGGTCTCGGTCTTGACTCAGACTCAGCTTTAATGGTCTTGACTGCAACACTAGTCTTTAGATTAAAAGATTAGATCATGAAAAACATTCATTGATCAGCTGTGTCCAGGTGTTTGACTGGTACAGTATGAACGCTCATGTGTGCGTGTACATGTTCTTGTGTGAGCGTGCGAGTATGTGCGTGACAGCGCGCACACCTGCCTTATTCATGAACGTCTTCTTGAATGCTAATCCCTCTCGCTAATCTTTGTCACGTGTGAACGACAGAGAGCGGAAGAGAGAGAGAAAGTGAGAGTGAAATTGGGGGTGTTTGAAGGTGCATGTTTACAGATGTTCATGTCTCTCTCTGTCTGCGTGTGTTTGTGTGTCAGTGAACGGCAGGAGATGGGTGGAGCTCAGTGTGGATGACCAGAGGGCATATGTCATGAGGCTGCTGGACGCTCTGGAGGTCACCGACAGAGAAAAGAGACTCAAAGTGGCTCGCGCCATCCTCTACCTGGCTCAGGGTACTAAACCTTACACGCAACACACTATAGCAAAAAAACTCATTTAGTAATTCTAGGGCTCTGAAGCGTTCCATAGACCCTGTGAATGTTTTGTCAGTATAAAATGTATAACAAGCAGTTAAACCAGTCAAATAATGTCTATTTGACCAGAAAATGATAGCAAATCAGCTGGTGTGTTCTGTCCGCGCTAACAAACACTTCAAATCAACTGCTGCCCTTTTTTGTTTTGCTGCGTCAAGTGTAACATCTAATATTTCAGCTAGTGTTTTGTGTCAGTATCAGAAATTATTTAGCTGGCCTGTATTATGGAGAGGAAAGCTTTTTCACTGCTTCAGCTCTGCACATTGTGCACACTAATGCACACAGTACATTCATACCTGCAGTAAACTGAAGGAATTACACATTGAATTTATGTGATTCAAATGTATATAATTTCCACATGAATAAAATACACATCTACACAATTATTGGCAAAAAAGTAACTAAACTGAGAGACAAATATGTGTTGGTGTTATTGTATTCATGTGGAAATGATGTACACATTTGAATTGAATAACATCAGTAATCACAAGATAACATCAGTCCACTTATATGTCCTGACAGGACACAGCACTCTAGACAGCTATGATTGCAGTTGTTTCTAAGCAATACAGAAGAAATCGTAGGCCTAAAACACATTTATGCTAATTTAATGAAGAGCTTTAGAAAACCATAGAGAGGAATCTGGGCCAAATTGAAATGGAGTCACTACAGTGGAGAAACACGAAATGAAATGCACAGATGACATTACTTTTTCATAGTGTCATGCAGAATACACGCCAAAATAAAAAGCAAAACCTCGGTTGTGGCTTTTTCACAGTTGCATAACTTCTTCACTGGACGACAGTACGTGAGGATTTGTATTTCTATAACATTTGTATGAAAATAAAATGCTGAGTTGGTGTCAGAAATGAATGCAATCCACCCATCAAAACATAGCTGTATTGCTTTCCACCACTTCATACACATACACCTTATTGAAATACACTCATAACAGTGAGAACTGTGACATACATGATATTACTTTTCAATAGTGCCATGCGAAATATGTGCCAAAATGAAAAGTAAAACCTCTATTACAATGTTTTAACATCCTTTACCTCCTCTTTTGTACTTCATTGAAATACAACCACAACAGAAAGTGAATTGCAGTGAACACAAGGTTGTGCTTAAGTGGTGACGTGTGGAAAATGTGCCAAAATGATAAGTAAAAGATTCATTACAATCATTTAAAGTTGTTTAAATGCAGGGTGGAAAGCATTATAGCTGTATTGAATGCATTTCAGGGTGAATTGCATTTTTTTCTGAAACAAATTCAACATATCTTTTTTCAGTAAAGAGGTCAGATGACATGAAAACAGAAGTTTTACTTTTCATTTTGGCACATAATAGCGCATGTCACTGTGGAAAAGTAATGTTGCGCGTATTGCATTTCACATTTTTCCACGGTAGTAATTGCTTTTCAGTTTGGCATAAATTCCTCTCTGTAGAAAGAGCACATTTCAGAGAAAAAAAAATAAATACAGCCATGTTTGTAACGCCTTCACTCTATCCTGTGTTGGACTACAGAATATCTGGATGCCTTAATTATGTATGGGGGTGTACAGAATAATAGAATCACATGAAATACTCTCACTTTGGCCATTTAATTATTAAAAATAACTGCAGAGGTGCAACGTGTAGGTGTGAATAATGGCTGTAGCTCATCTGTTACTGCTCAATTTATCAGCCTCTTCAACTTATTGGAAAGGAACCACTGTAGGACCACTACTGACTAGAAGCTTATTCTAATGGCACTACTGTTTATATTTCAAAAACCTTAATCTGTATGTGCCTTATGTCACTTTATTGTTAATTTCAGAGACCTTCTTATATATGTATTATTATTTTTAGACTTTTTACAATTAATGTCTATTTAAGTTCACAATCTTCCTGTTTGTCTATTTAATGTTATCACTACACCATGGGGTCTGAGAGTAACACAATTTCAATATTCTGTATGTCTTGTGCATATTGTAGTATTGACAACAAAAACTGACTTGACTTGACTTGACTTGATATGATTTGGCTGGTGAATCAGCAGTGACACCAATGTGGTGGTGTAGGTAGTGCTGGTATGAGTGTATCACACACAGCGATGTTGCTGTTGTTTTTAAACACATCAGTGTCGCTGTTAGGCTGAGACTGGTCCTCCACAAAAACATCCAGCTAAGAGTGGCTCTGTGGTCAGAAACTGATGTCTGATGAAGGCCTAGAAGTCGGCAAACACAAGGAATGAAAAAATATGAGGTACAGTCTCTATATGTATGAGGTGGAGCAACAGGGTAAGTATGCCTAATAGAGTGGACAGTAAGTGGACACAGTGTTTAAAACTCCAGCAGCACTGCTGTGTCTGATCTACTCATACCAGCACAACACTCACTGACATGCCACCACCTCGACAGTGTCACTGTAGTGCTGAGAATGAGCCACCATTCAAATTCTGTTTGCTCCAGGGTGGTCCTTTCCCACTGATGGGTGGGGTAGAGAGGAGCTGACGAACTGCACATCAGCATTCGGCTACAGTCAGAAATGATAAGCCTACCAAAAGTATACAGTAAAAGTAAAAGTAAAGCATAAACCTATAAACAGTTTCTGAAATTCGATTACTATTATTAACTACTATTACTGATATCATGTATCCCATGTGTTGTTTCCAATATTTTGAACACTGGCTGTATGAACAGAACAAACCAGCAGGAAGGTGTTTTAAGTTGGGGGTGGTGAAATTTTTAGCAGAATATATGTAACAAAACCATGACGTCCTACTAAAAATCTTTTCATTTGAATTATCTGGAGAAAGCTAACAAGATACTGCTGTACATGTAACTCACACAGTAACCACAGCTGGTGCTCACCCTGCTGTCTCTGCTCTGTCTTAATGGACAAACTTTTTTGCAAATGAGCTGAGCGCTGACCAGTCAGATTGTGAGGTTATTGTGAGGTCAGGAAATGCTTGTGTCAGGCCCATAATCAAGCTGCATGTGCACATCTAGTGGGAAATGGTTGAAAAAAGTGGTAGGTGAAATGTTCTAAGACAATAATAGGCCACTTCAGGGCACAAAACTAGCCTACAGCTCCTGTTTGTGTTTTAGTGAAATGGCCATAGCAACATGCACAAGTGACATGGCAACAGTTGAGGCAGCGAGTAAAGCAGTTCACGTCCACAGCATTCACTTTAAAAGTGCGTGGCTAAAAATATTACAAAATACCAAGTCCATTCCAGCACACATGGTTCTTGGTTATGCTCATAATACTTAAACGTTTTGTTCTTTTATTATTTTTCTGTTATCATTTTTAGCAGTTGCAGTTAGGAGTGGGCAGTAAGACAAAGAATTTAGGTCACTTTATAGTTTATAGTTAACATTTCAGCAGGTTTCGGCATGTATCATGGTATATATATATATATATATATATATATATATATATATATATATATATATATATATTATTCTGGGATGTCCCTTCTTTCTTTTTTAATTAGAGCCATTTTCAACTAAAAACAATGATATATTTTTTATTGTGCAAAATGTTACTTTCTAGCATTATTTCCTCAGGCGCAGAAAAACGGAGCTAAATATTGTTTCAATTTCTATAAGACTTAAATTGGCATCTTTTTTGCCAGCTTTGTTTGAATTATAAATGGAGTAACAGTTACATTATGGCACCTGTACAGTCATTTGAATGTAACTGCTTCAACAATTTGAATAAGAAACCAATTTAAGCATTATTGAATTTCCCAAGTCATTTGTTTCATACGTACTTCTAATAGATTCGTGTCTTAAGATACGATAGACTTTTATTATCCCACTGGGGGAAATTTGCATTGTTACAGCAGAATACACAGTAAGCAGATAAAGAGCAGTAAGTAGACAAAGATGTGCATCATACAAAATACAAAATATAAGATATACTATAGAAATAAATAAACAAGGCGTCTGAAAAATATAAAGAATAAAAATAGATGGATATTGCACATTTGTGAGCAGGTAATGACTGGATATTGCACAGAAATTGTAGATATTGCACAGTAATGATTATAGATATTGCACAGAACTTGCGTATGTATTGCACTTGTAATCTATCAATCTATCAAAAAATATCAGCAGCAGATATTGCACATTAATTAGAGGTAGGATAAGATATAGGTTTATGTGGTGTGTTCGTGATAGAGTGCACTATGATAGAGTGAGGTGTGAATCCATAGTGTGTTTATGATGGAGAGTGTCTGAGTCTCTGCTTGGGGAGGTTTTGGTTGTAAAGCCAAACAGCAGTGGGGAGAAATGAGCTGCGGTATCTCACTTACACAGTCAGACACCACTGGAATTTGGAGCATATTACAGTCATTCATGTCATTAGTTCCAACTGATCTACGGCTTGTTTCGAGTACAGACCATCTGATGCAGCTGGCTAAGTCAGACGGCTCCTTAGATGGTATGAGAGGAAATTACGTGTCCATTTTAGGCTCAGGCTAACCCTAAAAATGACTGACCATTCCTTTTGTGCCTGCTGCATTTTCATTTACATTATAATCATGACGAACACCAAAACGTGTTTTGCACTTCTTGTATGATACATATTGGTATAACAGTTATAACAAAACTGTTATATAACTGATTATTATACTTTGAGAAATAAGTGTGACTGGTATACTGGATGAACCGGTACCTCGCCCACAACTAATTGCAGTTAAATGATCCTGAAATCATGATGCTGCAGCCCCCACAACACCCCTACTTTTATGAAACACACATCCTGCTTTATTAGGCTGCACTGCTTTAGTTATACTGATTTGTGTGTTTGTGTATATAAAGGTGTATTTGATGAGTGTGACACAGAAGCAGATGTTCTTCACTGGTCTCGACACAATATCTTCCTGCTCTACGACATGGGCATCTTCACTGCTCTTCTGGAGCTCCTCAGCATGGAGATCGAGTGAGTGTGTTTTTTTTTTACAGTTATTCTATGTACACGTGCAGGTGTATGCATGTTGAATGTCACCAGTGATACATTTTCAACTGTCATATCACTGTCCTCTTATTTCTTTTCTTCTCTCCTTTCTTATTCTCTCTCTCTGCCCTCTTTGATCCCTGTGCTAATCACTAAGTTCAGAACCTTAAACCCACGTTGTCCTTGAGGGCCCAACTAACTGATTAAAGCCATCTTCTGTTCAGAGACTCAGTGATGGAGCCAGGCTCAGTCCTGAGAGAGGCAAAGAGAAAAAGAGGAGAGAGGCACTTTTTGAGATATGAAGTGTTAAAACATTTCTGTAAAGTAAGAAAATCATTTTTTTAAACATTTGTATGTTCAGCAAAACCCAGCCTAATGTTCAACATAGAGTTTTCCTTAGAACGCAGAGCAGGTTTGCTTAAATAATGATTCCAACAGTTTTCTTTCCCAAACAGTTGCTAAAGCACATACTGAAAATCTATTGGTTACAAAGATCCAGAGAGTGTTAAGTGCTAATGTGTGAGGGTGGATAAAGAACAGTATTTTAGGATTTAAAGGTCCTGAAAGTAGAAATACTTTTGGTAAAATGTTACATGAGTAAGCGTACATGTATTTGATCTATATTTGAATGCACTTAAGTATCAAAAGGGAAAAAGTACTTTCAGCCATTGTTTATTTTCATCGTGATGAAAAAGTCCTGTGTGACTACAGACACAGACAATGTAGTTTTTCATGCTTACACTTACACAGATCTCCATGATAGAACTTGTTCATCTATAGTTTAAATAGTGTGTACATTTATATACATTAATTATGTAAATGTTACAGGATGGTGATGTTTTTGGTCATATATGTACCTTTACACGCACCCCCCCCATTTCGCTATATGTCCAAAAGTTTCTAAATCCTTTCTTATTAGTTATGCAGTTTCTTTAGGGTGCTCCCTCTGCTAACACTATTAATATCCTTGATTTCAGAAGAACTGTTAGTTGAGCAGGTGCATATAAACTTTTGCACACAGTGTAGATAAGATACTTGTACTAACTCAAGTAAAACTTTATCAGGAGTTTACTTAAGTAGAGAAGTGTTACACTTTGTCCATCCCTGCTGATGAATGATGAAATTACATTGAGGATCTTTGGCATTACTCTGAAGGTAGCACTGACAAGTACTGTCAAGTATTTACATGTAATGTTGTTTGCTCAAAATAAACCTGCTTAGTCACTGTCCCTGAACTTTTGAAGAGCGAGAGTGTACATATTTGGAGAAGGGGGGTTAAAAAGCCCTTGATTCTCTTTTTCAAGACTACTCAGATTCAAACCAGGATGAGGGGCAGTGTACTGCTCCAGAGCAACTTGAGGTCAAGTGTTTCACTCTAGAACATGACAGCAGTGCTGAGTGTGAGGGCAGTGGCCTTAGACCCTCCAGCCCCCTCACAGCTCTGTGGAGAGGAGTGAATTCTATTTTTACTCTCTCCCTCTGTCTCCTGAGGGAGCAGGCTGGAAACAGCTCTGTCATGGCCTGACTGCTGGCACTGGATTTGTGGCATTCTCTTCAGAGGTGCTCTAATGAGACAGCTCTGCTCTGGCCTTCCAAAAGCCTGCTGAGTGCTGGAGAAAATAGCCTGGTATAGCAAGCCCTGCCCAACACTCCTCAAATATTGCCTTGAAATGAGCTCAACACTGTGTTGTTGTCGCTGTCATAATTAAACCTTGTAGCTTCAATTTTTCAGTTTTTACTTACTTTTTTCATAATATTTAAAGATGCAGGCTACGCTTTACATTGTATGAACATTTCGTTATAAACTGATAAGTAGCAATGGTCCAACAGTTTTTGGGATAATATTTTTTCTTTATGCTGTAAAGTTACTGAGTGACATGGTGGCACAGTGAGTAGATCTGTCACGCAGCAAGAAGGGCCTGGGTTCGGGTCCCTGGTCAGGCGACCAGGGTCCCGTCTGTGTGGAGTTTGCCCATCTGTGTGGGTTTCTTCTGGGTACTCTGGTTTCCTCCCACAGTCCAAAAACATGTAGGAAGACCAGTTGGACATGCTAAATTGCCTCTGGGTGTGATTGTGTGTGTGTGTGTGTGTGTGTGTGTGTGTGGATGTATATATTTCTCTGTGATGGACTGGTGGCCATCAGGGTGTATCCAGCCCCAGCATCCCCTGTGACCCAGAAGGATAAGTGGAATCAGATTGTTTATATGTGGTGGTGTAACCGATTGTGTCGCGCACACACAAAGGCTGGACAGTTGTTCTGCTGATCGCCTTTCCTTTTTAAGGCCCAAATTCTTGCCCCACAGTGAGGTAGAAGCCAATCATGTAGCAAAAATGTTGGGACTGCCATCTTGGGCGACCATTCAGATTTTAGCTAGGGCCCTGGCAACTCTCACCATGCATGTGTCTGCAACATTGTTTTAAAGTAGTTTTGTGAAGGGGGGCAAAATAGTTCCCAAATAAACATATTTTTTTCATATGTTCTTACCAGTATTTTACCATCACTGGTGGTTTTGAATAGTATATAAATGGCTAAAGAAATCTGAGTCTCTATATTTCTCTGCAAATGCACCATTTCACATCAGACTACTCTGAATGACTTTGTTTACATCTCAGCCAATGAATTATAAAGAAATCACTGGAATTTCCATTTAATTCAGTGAAAATAGATTTTTATAGCACCTGGACATTTCATGAAAACTGTAATACTTGGTGCTAGCATCACTGAAGTCTCACACTGAAGGGGAACATTTGCAATATATTACCACATTGATTATTTGTCCCACCACTGAAAGCTTTGAAGCCCTTTTGTTTGCAGTGTTATACTCAATTTAGTTGGGATGAAAAGGGAATGCAGATGAAGCACTGCACCTGTTGCCATCTTAGCCTAAGAAATCATTAGCTACTAGGCAGAAGAGACACCAGCCTTTTCCTCCACTTCTCCGTCTTTCTTTTTTTCTCCACACTGTGGCGAAGTGGCTTGGTGTGCGGGCGGCCTGTGATCTCCACTTCAAAAACAAGCTAGCCTCTATGCTAGTGTGCTCTGCTTTCAAGCTTTTTCTAATTGCTTTGGCTCTTTCAGCCATCAGCTGTTACTGCACCATCTGAGGCAGGGGCTGTGTGAAGCTTATTGTTTGGGTTTGGATTGGATTTGTTTTGGGTAGATGAAAAATCCACAAAGACTAATCAGATTATAAAAACATGCCAAGATAAATGGGCCCCCAGAGTTACTACACTTACTTTCGCTCTTTGTCAGTCCTCTAGATATTATATACGCTACTGAAATCATTGCCCACCTGAAGCAGCTAATCAGAGCTTTGGTAATGAGTGATCAAGTGGAATCAGGTGTGCTGGAGCTGGAATTAAGAGGGATGGTAGAGTGTGTTAAATTGAATACTGCTGGTCTTTTTGTGCTTCTTGCTAGTTTGTTTTCTAAATGTGACGATGTCACTACCATTTACATTTCAGTTGTGCATTGTACAGTTAATCTCAATACATTTCATTATTTCATGCTACAATGAAAATATTCACTCACTGGCCACTTTATTAGGTGCACCTGTTCAATTGCTTAACACAAATAGCTAATCAGCCACTCACGTGGCTGCAACACAATGGGTTGAGGCATGTAGAGGTGGTCAAGGCAACTTGCTGAAGTGCAGACTGAGCATCAGAATGGGGAAGAAAGGTGATTTAAGTGACTTTGGCATGGTTGTTGATGCCAGACGGGCTGGTCTGAGTATTTCAGAAACTGCTGATCTGCTGGGATTTTCACACACAACCATCTCTAGGCTTTACAGAGAACGGTCTGAAAAAGGGAAAATATCCAGTGAGCAGCAGTTGTGTGGAGGAAAATGCCTTGTTGATGTGAGAGGTCAGAGGAGAATGGGCAGACTGGATCCAGATGCTAGAAAGGCAACAGTAACCATAATTATATGGTATTTTACACAGTCTGATACTGTTATCTACAAAAATGGATAAAAAAGACGAAATTCAGGCTTCAAGGGGGCTGATACTGTTTTTAGCTATACAACTTTTCAATTTTTATTGATAACACTGTGCTGTGCATAATCAGCATCATACAACCACCAAAATCGGTGGCCCACTGTTGACTGCCACAAGCAGCGCGCTGGCTTTTTCTCATCGCTTTTCCAAGCAATCCACTGGCAGTTTAGCTTAGTTTTAGATACAGCGTTGCTTGGTTGCTACTTATTTTCCACACACAATTTACTTAAAATTTATTTATCTTACTTTCTTTATCTTTATTACTTATTTTTATTACTTTATTATTTTTTATTAGTAGTAAATTAAGTAAATTATACATACACGTTCAGGTCTTGTGAGAATGCCGAGCTGCTTCCTCTAAGCACCACTTAATACGGACGAGACAGCGGTAATCAATCTAGTACAGTGTCAGCAACGAATGAAAATGTATTTTATATGAATACTAGTTGAATTTTATTTTTCAGTATAAAAAGATATCTGCATTTCTGTCTAAGGAGATTCAAAAGTAATTAAGTGTCGTATGCAGGACAGCAATCCGGGTGGTGGACCAGAAGAGGCATACAGACAGTGGCATGCTGACTTTATCAAGCCAATGGACTGATGTGCTTGCTATCAGGGTTGTTAATTATATTAGTCTTGTACCTCCAGCACAAAATAAAGAAACAAACTCTAGACACCAAACACATTTGGCTGATTGACTACATTTGAGGTAGGGAGAAATTTGTGTAAAGCTCATTGTTGCTGAGCTAACTACTGCTTAATTGTAGCATCTTCTACATGTGTTGTACGATGCGTATTGAAATATTCAAATGCAGTATGAGTTTACCGGTGGCTGTGTTTCTTGTGTGTCATTCTGGTCTAGTAATAACCAGGCATGTAGCAGTGCTGTCAGGAAACCTGCCATATCCCTCGCAGACAGCACAGAACTCAGGTGAGATGCCCTCTGGAACTGTTTTTCCTCATGATGTAACCTCCCTCACACTCTGCAGCTACAACTGACACACACTCACCATCTCATCCAGCTCTCAGTTTACTTTTCTCCTATCTGTAAGCCTGAGTGCTGTGGGTGTAGTAGAGGGACTATGGAGGGTCTAAACTGGGAGATTATTGCTAAATCCAGCCTCATTGCTGGTACATAAGTGCTGAGCACTGTCCTTTTCTTCTGCTTCTCACTTCGGTGGCATTTCTCTGATTAATTGTGCACTCAGTAGGAAATCCCTGTAGGTAAATGGGACATAATTAGAGACCCAGTGTTGTTTGCCATGTTGATTAGGCTGCTAAAACACTGGCTGCATTTTGATGAGACTTGCCCAGTGTCTCAGTTCATGCACTATGCACTACATTATGTTTGTACACTATACACCATGGACTTCATTATCTAGTGCTATCTTGTGGCATCTTTTCAAAAAATCACTGAATTTAAATGACAAACATCCTCATGTTCCACTGCAACTGAAAAGTTCTTGGGTGTCCTCCTAAGGGAGTGGTCATCAGCCCTGTTCCTGGAGATCTACCATCCTGTGGAGTGTAGTTCCAACCACATTCTGCCACACCTGCTGTGGCTAATTAACTTTAGATGTGCTTGATTGGCTGGATCAGATACATTAGTGTTATTTGAGGGTTGGGGAATGCAGATGGTTGGAACTAAACCTTGCAGCAAAGTAGATCCCTAGGCAGAGGGATGGTGACTTTTCACTTTTCACATGTGTATATTGATAATTTAATGCATCAAAACAAATTTGCATTCCTAAAATAATAAAAAACCCATCTTGGCTCACTATTGAGTCACACCTGAATATCTTCAGTACAAAAACAACTGTTAATTTTAAAATATAAAATGTTCACCCTAAACGTTTTGCTCTTAATTTGCACTGTATATTTCAAGCTGCTACTTCCTCTGATGGCTCCTCCTGTTTGATTCAGTGAGAGTACAAATGTCCACACTTTTTCAGCAGTTTTACTACATCTGGGAACATGAACAGTGCGCTAAATCCTGTTTCATTTCTCAGTGTGGAATAAGAAATGCACTAAAAGTTAAAAGGTATTCATTATCACATTATTTGGTCTTTTAGATGTGACCTTGCTAAAGCTTGTAACGTGTAAACAAAACACTAAATGCTTTATTATGGGCCATGAGCATCCTGACTAACTCTCACATGTCCCAGATGAGTTCCTGTGTGTTTTTAATTAAACATTCATATCATCCAAGAAATGTAATAATTATGACCAAATCAATGTGTTGGACTTTAAGCAAGACACATTAAAGGAATTGTCAAGCATTTTTCAGGCCAATCTTTATCTGCCGCATTTTTAATCTTATACACTGTCACACTGTTAATTGAGGTAATTTAAAAAGAACAGAAAATAATAGAACCAATTCATAGAATTATAGAATAACCCATATTATAGACATTAATGCCATTAATAAAAGACAAGGGTAGTAGAGATCTTGTAAGCTGGCGCCTAAAACTTTTGCAACGAATATTACACTATGTATGCGCACATGCAGTATGTATATGAAACTCCAGAGCAGTGAAGGCGTGTGTTGTTCAGGGTTCTGCTGAGCATCATGTATCTGATGGTGGAGACGATCCGTGTGGAAATGGAAGATGACAGGCCGGAATGGCGGATGGCCCGAGAGGCCTTCAAAACCGAACTGGGTGAGTGTGTGTGTGTATGTGAGATGCTTGGAGTGGAATCTCTCCACTTGTCCACTGTGATTGACCTTCCTCTTCCCCGCCACAGGTTCACCACTCTACAATGGTGAACCCTTTGCTCTTCTGCTCTTCACCATGGTAACCAAGTTCTGCAGCATGAGCGCCCCCCATTTCCCCATGAAGAAAGTGCTGCTGCTGCTGTGGAAAACTGTGCTGGTCAGCCTCCATCCAACACCACACTCACAGTTTGTCTTGCAACACATTCCAGGGGTGTTAACCTCAAATCGCTTTAGATTGTGATTCAGTGCAATTTCAAATTTTGATTTGATTAATTTGTCCATTGACTTACCTGCGTGTGCACTTTAGTTCACTCTAGGGGGCTTTGAGGAGCTGCAGGCGATGAAGGTTCGGGGCAGAGAGAAGCTGAAGCTGCCCCCACTCCCAGAGGACAGTATAAAGGTGGTCAGAAACATGAGGGCCGCTTCACCTCCAGCCTCCGCCATGGAGCTCATTGAGCAGCAACAGCAACAGAAGAGAGGACGCAGGAGCCGCAGGGTATGACACACACACACACAATAGAGAGCATTTGTGTGACAAATAACAAAGAAATAGAAAAACAGCCCTTTTATGCTGCCTGTCCAAAGTTTGGGGACACCTTTTTAATACCTATGAGTTTATTGAATTCATATTTTAGATTTTATTTTTATACTCCAATAGTTGTCACTTGTTGACTGTGAACTATTGTAAACTAAGCATTGTCTAGCATCACGTAACAGATGGCACAAAGCATTGTTATCATAAAATGCTGAAAAACATTAAACTAAAGCTCATTTTATACTCGTAAAGAACTACTACGTAATTTAATGAATTTAATGTTTGGTATTAGCTATCTAACTATTCACAAACACACTTCTCATGCTATAGATTATGTTTGGATACATTAGACATGTTTTGTTATTTTGATCATCTGTAGATCGCAATTCAAATCCTGGCAATGCCTCATTCTTATTGGCCGGTCTCACAGGCTCGACTTCATAGCAGGAAAGCTTTTTGATGAACACGAAGCTGAGTGTTAAAATAGCAAGCAGCTGTTTTACATTAACACAACCTTTGCAGGTATTAATTAGTGAAATTATTCAAAGGTATAATAATAAAATTACAATTTCAAAAGAAGCAAGGTGGCCCCAAGAGTTTGATGGGCAGCATATATTTACAAATCTTTTAATATACTGTATGTTAGCTACAGATATGCTCACTCAGCCTACACAGCTCACACAATCTACTCCATATGCTCACGCACCAGGAGCAAAACGGCTGCTTTGTTTTCACACTGCAGCACTAATTTGCTTGTCACTAAAACATTGCAGTAGCGTTGGAGTAGCAGAGGCAGAATGTGAATAAGATGTAGCAGTGCACTGACTGACCTGCCTCCCTCTTACACAGCGGACATGAGTGGACCTTTTATTCCTGTTAGAGATCTCATCTTCTCTAACCTTCAACCCTGCTACCTCTCTCTGTTGTTCTCACCCTCTCCATTGCTAGGTTCCAATTGTCTACTAAACACTAACTCTACATTTTTGAGTATATTGTACGTAGTATGTTCACCAGTACCTATTCGAGAATACTCCAAAAACCCACCATATGATGCTGATGTACCACACTGTTCCACAGTGCAATCAAATAAAAGGGAGGAGCTTCTTTTGAAAGTGTGTTGGATGCTTGACAGCCAGCTAGCTAACAAGATCAAATTAGTATTTGAATGTAAGATCAGTAAAGTAGAACTCGTCTACAGAAATGTCTTTGATATCTCAAAGAAGTATAATACTAAGAAATTGCAACTATAGGAGAAGGAACAGTTATGGACATGACGACAACAACAACGACATAGTATGTTGATTAGTATACAATTGGGGCACAGCACCCCCCCCCCCCCTCTCTTTGGTTTCTGTCTTTCCTTTATGGCTCATCCCCCTCTCTTCCTTGTGTCCCTACAGAGTGCCTTTGTTGATAGCTTGGAAGGAGACAGTCCCTTTGCCAAGAAGCAGGTCTTTACCCAGAACCCCTCTGTGTGCATTCTCTTTGTCTTGGGCTGTTGCACTCCTCTCTCCTCTCTCACTGCAGTTCGCACTCTTAAGTTTTCTTTAAGGCCTTATGTTGGTGGGAGGTCTTAGAAACAAGGCTGGCTGTGGTCATAATGGCTGTAGTATGTAGTAAAAGCACCAAACATTAGATGTCTCTCTATCCCTTTCTCCCAGTCTCTCTCTCCCTCCCAGTGTCTCTGTCTCTCTCTCTTTCTCTCTCTTTCTTTCTCAGTCTCTCTCTCTCTCTATCTCTCTCTCTATCCCTTTCTCTCAGTCTCTTTCCCTCCCAGTCTCTCTCTCTCTCTCTCTCTCTTTCTCTTTTTTTCTCTCTCACTCACTCTAAAACACACACACATACATACACACACTTTCTCTTTCCTTCTTTTTTCTTTCTCTTTCTTACCCCCTTTCTTTTTTCATTCTTTAATCTTTCACACTCTCTTTTTCTCTCTCTGTTAACCCTTATGACTCTTACTCTCTGTCTATTTTTCTTTTCTTTCTTTCTTGCTGTCTCTTTCTCACCTTCTCTTTCTCTCTCTCTTTGTCTCTCTCTCTCTCTCTTATGCACACATTCCTTCTTTCCCTCCTTTTTCTGTCTTTCTCTCTTTCTTTCTGCTCTCTCATGTATGTTCATCTCCACTTTGTTTTAGGCCTTAATTCCACATGTACACCTCTACCCCCCCCCCCCCCCTCTCTCTCTCTCACTAGCTGGCAGAATGGCTTCTCTCATAGATGGCACACGGTCACGGCTGATTCACCTCCGCTCATAGTCACAGCACTACACCAGGGCTGGAAAGAGTACTGAAAAGTCCTACCTACATAGGAGCTGCTATGCAGTGATAATTCAGTTAAATGCATACAAAAGTACTAATAAATAAAATTAATGTTTTTTTGAAAGACCACTTATGTAGTTGTGTTGATATCATGATTGAGATTAAATCTACTTATTTATTAAGTCCAGTTTTTTATCTACAGTCAACACAAGCTGAAAAAAACGTCCTAACTCACTTTAATAAATAAAAAACAAAGCATAATTACTACTAAAGAAGAAACATTTGAGAGCTGTGACTGATTAAAACATGTTCTGCTAGTATAGATTAATAAATGGGCTTTTTAAAAATCATCTGGCTTTGATTGGCTTTCAGATTTGATGTATCTATGCTCCGCCCACAAATGCGATCTGTCGCAGCCACTGTTGCTAAGTTGATCAAGCTTTGCAGAAGGAATGGCAAACATAGCATACAGGCTAAAGAGAAATTTTGGCACACAACTTTAGAATGGTGTTAATTTCAGATGACTGCGTTAACATGCACTTAATAATCTGATAACTAAAGAAAATCTGATTTTGTCAGTAAGCCGATCAGCATGCACTTGAGTAATAGATAATATGAAACTCCAGGTCTACATGAGTCAGACAATAATTGGATATCTGCTTTGCAACCAGGCTTCGCGCCACTTTACCTGAAAATATGAACATGTATCATCTGAAAAATGTAGAATATTTAAATCCTTCATTCGTCCAGAATATAGTTGGTTTCAGCGTTGCTCCAAAAGTGTTTTGCTGCCATGGAGCAGGTGTAGTTATTCATGGTTATTTCTTATTAATCAAGCTAAGGATTGCATGGTGGCAAATTCATGACTGTAAATATGATTAACCACAACAACGTAGTCCTATTCTGTAGCTCAGCCCTTTAAGCTGCAAAATCAACCTCCTGTAGAGACTCTGACTCAGAGACTGTTATTTTGAATAGAATTTTTGCCAGTGTTCTGTAATGCTTGTCCACCCTGACAACGGTTGCTATAAAAGATCACAAGTGCAGGTGAAGTATGGATAGGTGAATCAAATCTTTGAAGTTTTATGACTGGTTTGTTCTAATTGTTTTAAAATCAGTTTTTAACCATTCAAAGGTTGTTAAATAAAAAAGACTTTATTTGAAATAATAAATGTATTAGTATGATCTAATCATAAAAGTTCTTTTAATGTGAAAAACATGTTAAAATAACAGGAGTAGTTGTAATTTGATACTTTCCACCTCTGCACTGCACCCACCAGGCCACCGCACCTACACCCATACATCACACCTGTGGGAAAAAAAGACACCAAACACCCGATCCACTAATGCAACCCATGCCTGATGCTTGCTCTGGACTTTCATGCCATTCATGCATTTGAACAGCACTAGAGATGTGAAGAACTTGTTTGTGCCTGGCAATCTGCACAACTGGAATGCACAAATGAACTGTGGCATTATGTCTAGAACACAGGCAGGGTTTTTGTATTGTTCCCAATGGATGGATTGTCAGTGGATGGTAAGTCCATGAAATGTAGCCTGAAGGTGGGGAGATTCAAGATGAGATAATAAATGTCTTATATGAGATGGATTTCTGGACCTGGATGTGAGAGGAATGCCTGATAAAAAGAAGAAGAAGGCCCTGTTAACTGGGAGAGGGCCTGAAGATCACCCTGATGCTAGTCTCTCTCAACTTTAAAATAGTACAGCTTCATATATGCATGTATCATTTCAACACATTCCCTTTGCTTAGAAAAGGACAGAAAACTCAAAGCAGATGCAGTGGGCAGTTGCTGAATTGCCACTACACTCTAAGGTCCTGGTATGACACAGACCTGAGAGAATGTCTTACCCAAGCTATTTTTATGAAGCTTTGTCCAACTTTTGAAGAGGTAGGCATTTTTCATACTACCAGTCTGAGAGCTACACCTGGTCAGCAAGACAACTTGTCACGTTACACATATTAACAATTTATGTTGAAATCTGGCCACAAATCTTTTTTTCTGTGGCTAAAAATTTACATCTAATGGGTAGAATTGCTTTACCCAATAGACACTTAAGCTGTTTTTCAAACATAAGCTAAATGTATGTAAAATCAGCCTAGACTGATGGAGCGCTGCATACAAGAGGAACCCTTCCAGTGGAAACCTTATTGAGCAGGCATAGTTGTGATTAGCTATTAAACATTGGCTTTTATTGTGAATTAATTTAGGACAAAGTGGCAGATATTAGAATCAACCACTTCATCAACTCCCAGTAACTTTACTTGTGTTCAGCAGAAATGCTTTCACAATAACAGTCCTATATAATTCTACTGTCAAATATAAATTGAGCACTACTACTACTATTATTATTATTATTATTAGTAGTAGTAGTAGTAGTTGTAGTTGTAGTTGTAGTAGTAACTGTTGCTTGTAGAGAGAATTGCTAATAAACATTGACTAGGAGGCACTTAAATGAGTATACATGTTGTGTAGTAATAATTCATACTTGAAAAAAATCCTGGGACATTTTTTCCCTGCATTTTTTTCAGCTGCTTCCCTTGGAGAAGACCACCTGTCTAGTATCCACCAAGTAATTTGAGTTTAAGACCTCTGCTCTAAGGTTCGCTGGTATCAAGCAGAGAAAATTCCACCTCACACTACACTGGTGACATATTAGCACAGTCTTACTTTTGGACAACTTGTCTCTAAAAGAATGAATTAGATGTGAGAATTTTACAAAACTGTTGAAGGTGTCAGCAACTGCTCATTGGCTTCTATTTTAAGTGTCTTTCACAGTCATCAGGTTCTGTTCTTTTCTGTGCACGGATTAACATGTCAAAATGAATGTAGTAATCAATCACATGCTAATATGTGGCAGATGGAGAGGCAAAATTCTGGAATATTGCTTTTTAGGTAACATCTGTTAATTTAGCTTAAAAAACTGAAAGGTTAAAAAAAAATTCTGTTATTTCCTTCGTCATGTTTACATAGCTTGAGCGTCCAGAATGACTTCTGTTGTCTGCATAGAAATGTAGCATCAGTGTGTAACAGGCTGTTGGTGTAAATCAGTGTGAGGAGTGTTTAAAACAGTTTCTTAATCTCTCACAGCCCCTGGTCAAGCAAGACAGCCTGGACACCTATAACGAGCGTGACCCCTTCAAGAACGATGACGCACGGGATGAGGAAGATGACGGTGAGGATGTGGATAGCGGCATTGAGGGCGAGGTGGACCCTCTGGACCGTGATGTCATTATCCAGCCTCCACCCCCTCCGCCCCCTCTGCGGCCCCCCACTGACCGAGTGTCCTTCCCTAAAGGGCTACCATGGGCCCCTAAAGTCAGGTAAGACAGACAGGTGAACAGCCTCTTTTATCACAGCTACTATAAAGACCATACAGAAAGTACTGAGTACCTCTTTACAACTTGTTTAAAAATGTATTCATTTCTTCTAAGAGTTGTTCACAAGCTACTTCATAGCAGAGAATTTCCATCTCATTATTAGCTACACCCATTAAGTTTTAAATAACAATATTTTTTTTGCAAAAGCCTTGAAGCCCAGTCTTATGGACAGATGTTTTACATGCAGTAAATACAGTGCTTAAACAACTGTTTAAAAACTGCTTAAAACAAGGTGTTTTAAGTTGTGGGTACTGAAATTGTAAGCAGCGTCTATGTAACATGAATGATAAACAAACAAATACAGATACAAAACTGTTTGTCTTTTTTCATTAGAATTTTTTTGATGATTTACTTCAAACAGAATGTCATATTGTGCTATAATGAGGCGAGAGGCAATATTATATACACTGGACTGACACATCAGACAACTGATGCACATCCTCTCTCTGCCCTCTTATTCTGGATGATCCCTTATGCAAATGAGCTGAGCAGTGACCGGTCAGGTTGTTGACATGTGGCTTGGTAACCAACTGTATCCACAGTGTCAACAATCACGTGCTGAGATTACCGCTGGACAGCACGCTGAGCTAGTTTGGTAAATGTTATTATTAGGTAAGATGATTTTTTAAAAGTTTAAAAACATCATCTTTAACTTAAATAGTGCACAGCTACTGCAGGTTTTGAAAAAATAAAAATAGAAAAATACAAATTCCACTCTAAAACAAGTACACAAGTCTTTGCTCAAATGAAAGTTGCTGTTATAATTGTTTTTAAAAGTTGTAGTTCTAAAATCAGGGGGTTGGCTAAATATAGTTTGTTTTTTTGCTAGCTAGTGTAACAGCTAATGCAGCTCAAACTTAAAACAAGTTCTAGATAAATGCGATGTGTAACTTACTAAAACTTTAGTTATATTAGCTGATGGCTAAATTAGCTATTGCTAGTTTCGCCTTCTTTCCTTCTTAAATACCAAATTTGCTGCATGTAGCTGTTCATTCTGTCCTTCAGACTGAAGGTTTTTTGTAATGAAAGCCTTTTTATTTGAAGCCGTATCGATCCTGGCACCGCTAAATGGTATTGGAGTAATTGCTGCTGCTCACCTTTCCTGATTTCTACCTCCAGGCTGTGGTCACAGTGACTCAAAGGAGCTTTTCCCATAGCTAGCTCCAGGGGCAGAGCGAGTTTACCTTTTTTGCTACTCTGGCATTCCCAGATCTAGGCACTTTCTGTCGATGCAGACTGATAACTTATTCAAGCCCCTAGAAAACAGTGAAGGTAATGGTAATAGTGTTGCTAAAAACATGTAAAAGTACAACTATACTTAAGCATTTAGCTCTTCAATGACAATAGTTATGTGGGAAGTTCATATGTATTTGCTTCAGATTGATACAGAACAAGCAGCATATTGTAAATAGTAGAGCTAATATCATGCAGTGTAATAGAGGGCTATAGACTTGAGCATTTTCATCACAACGTAAGCTAATGTTCACTAAATAGATGACAGTACTGAGTAGCTTTACCTGTCTGGTGATTCAGTCAAAATAAGTGGCTGGCCATTCTTTGGGGTCTTCTTATACTCTGATAATGGGACAGAAAATGGACACTGAGGGAGTTGAATCAGATTTTGTATATCTATATATCTGGCCCTTTTATGAGGCAGAAGGGCATTGAAATAGACTGGTGTTGAAATTTTATGTTAAAGCTGATTAAAGATGCGGTGTCCTGCAATTTTTCCATTCACTCCCTTTTTAAACTTGCTAACAAGAAGCAAAGAAAGCATTTTTGCATTGCAGTAGTGACTAGTTTCCAAGCTAGTAATGTAAATTCACTTCAGTACCCGTAATGCAGTGCCCTCAATCAGAGCAAATAAGCAAAAGCATAATAATAACTCTAGACCTCTAAGAGCTAATCAACCTCAACTTTTCAATATGTTATGAATAGCTTTGAAAAGAACATGTAAAACTATGTTTATTAGAGGTCTGTGGAGTTGAACTAGATATACATTATGAGATGGGCTTGTGATACATGGGAGCAACCTTTACATTAGTGTTAACCCTTAGAAGTATAGAGCTACTTCAAGGTGCACTCTTTGCTGGCACAGATGTTCTGTGTGCAGGCATAGCTGTATAATCTCCTTAGAAAAACACTGTTAATGGAATGTAGAGCCTAAAGTCACTATACCTAATGCCAAGTGTCTGCTAGAGGAGTCTAAACCCTTCAGCGTTATGCTGTGGCGCAGTGAAATGGCATTCTCTGGGGTGATGGAGCTCCACCAAGTACCGAGTTGGATGAGTAGTACTGTATCACTCCAACATCAGTACCGGACATCACTAATACTCTAGTGGCTGAATGCAATTAAATCATCATAAATTTTGTAAATGCTCCAACATCAGCAACAGCAGCAAAGCCTCCTCAGAAGATTAGCAGCAGCAAAGTGGGAACAAACTCCCTGTCAGTATCCTTAATTTCAGAAGAAATGCTGGATGCACAGGTGTCTACAGGCATTGTCACTTTGCTGTAGGTTCAGTCTGTGAGACAGAGACAGGTTTCACGAACTCTGCCCAATGAATAAAGGTTTTAACCCCTCAAATATGTCCAGCCCTGCCACAGCTCTGGAGAACAAGTAATTTTACTTAAGTATGCACCTGGGACATGAATAATGCATGACTTTGTGGGCTGGGAGCGAGAGAGACAGGGAGGAAGAGAGAGACATAAAGAGAGGGATCTGGGGCAGACATGGCTGTGAGCGCAGTCGCAGGCTTTATCAAATACTCCTCGTTATCTCTAAGCTCATGCATTATTTACCATAGCCACTGCGACTTTACAAATGTGTGTTTACTCATGAAACATAGCGCAGCGTTGTGCTCTGCTGCTGAATACAGAAACAGAGAGAGAGAGAGAGAGAGAGAGAGAGCGAGGGGGCATTGCAGCATGACTGATGAGGCTTTAAGTGTTTATCACTGTGGTGAGACCTTTTCTGCAAACACATCGAGTATGAGGACGGACCCCCAGGGACACCTGCACATGCTTTTTTACATGCAAATGAATTTATGTTTAGTCATGAAGACACAGGTATAGTAAGCGAACACCTGCAGTCTGCTGTAGCTGCAGGGTGTGATACAGGCCTGATATCCTCTAACTACAAGAACCACTTTATATTGTGGCAGTTGTGAAATTTTCTAATAAATAAGCATGTGATGGTTACTGGTTTTAATAATATAGTATGATATAAAACTAAAGAAGGCAGGATACCACTTTTTCTTTGTTGAACCTTAAGTATCACACGACACGGCCATAAAATGTTTCTTTAAATTGAGCTCTTTTAATTAAAGTATTTCACTTAAAGGGCCAATTTAATGGAAACCTCACTTGCTTGAACTAAAAGAGTTTGACTGAAACAAAACAAGTTTCAAAGCACAGCATTCACTTCCCAGTCCGAACAGACCTTATATGGAAACTAAGCTGCAAAAACTGCCATTTTAAAATATATTTAACACATTTACATAAATCCACTGTTCAGCCTACAGCAGTTTAGCCCCTCCCATTAACAGTGAAGTTATAAGGAGTGTTTCAGGCTGCTATTTGAATGAGGCACAATTTAGGGCAGCTAATCAGAGCAGAGCTTATTTCTCAGTAAGGGAATGTATTCTTTTGTTCTCTAACATGCAATTCAGGTTTTTCTGCTGATATCAGCCTCATACACATCAATACTGATAATCCATCTCTATATGAAACCCAGTAATAATCATGTTTCAAATTTAAATAATTGTGATAACTGTTTATGATTACTGCTGTATTAAAACATGATGGAAGTAAACAGTGTGCCTAAGGACAGCGCACGTTTACTTATAATCTGAAAAGTACACATGTGGTGCTGCTCATAGTTTCACATTACTGTCATAACAAATATTTTTTCTTTAGCTTGTAAGAAAATAAGTAAACACTGCTGTTTTCTGTCTTCCACAGAGAGAAGGACATTGAACATTTTCTGGAGTCCAGCAGGAACAAGTTCATCGGCTTTACTCTGGGAAAGTGAGTCTGACCTTTCAGCCTTCAGTGCCACTGACAGTGGCATTATGGCAATAATGATGTTAATCATCATGTGCCCTAGTACTGTAGTATGCTGTAATCTAGTGGGATGTTATTCTAGTGCTTGTTAAGTGGTTCTTTGCTGACATTTGCAGTGATACAGAAACACTGGTTGGGCTTCCCAGGCCTATTCATGAGAGTGTGAAGACTCTTAAACAGGTGAGGTGCATCTCCAGGTTTTTATCCTTAATCAATCTTGTCTTAAAATGTCAATGCTGTTGTGTTATTTGCTTCTATGTATTCCAGTTGATATCCTTTTGTTATACAGAAGAGAATAATGTACAGTACTATTCAGAATTTTGGACACACAGATTTATATTTATCTTTATTATTGTCCATATTTTAAAACAATTAAATGAAGGCATCCAAACTATGAAATAATATGACCAAAAACATGTTAAACAAACTTCTTTTAGATGTAAAATTTGCAGCTTGATGCAGCTTCACCCACCCTTAGCTTTCTCTCAAGCAACTTCGTAAGGAGTCACCTGAGATATCCACATGTGCTGAGTACTTGCTGTCTGCTAAAAAAACATTGATAATGGGGCATTGAAATCAAGTGAAATCATTGGAATCAAGTGTGTCCAAACATTTGACTGATACTGTGTATCAGACAGCAGTGCTGCTTTAGGCGTTCTGCTGCCCTACAAAATTTGGTTCCAACCCCTAACAAAGATGCCTCATTGGTGATTTAGGGGCTATAAGAGAGGCTGAACTGGATCAATGTTGGGGTCTCAGATTCAGATGCTCCACCCACTAAGCATTGCATGATATTGTGTGCTAACCTAGCCACAGGTATTAGCATTTGTTCATTTGCATTCTATATGTCATGGCAATTACCAGTAATATGATAATGATACTAATATTGAGTAATATAATAGTGAACATAAGTGTCATGATATTTCATGACTGTATATGAGATCTGCAGTGACATGTTTATGTCATTGTTGTGTTAATGTTGTAGGGTTCAAGTAAAGTTTTGCTGACTTCTAAGTTTTGGTTATGTGACCGTGCATCAGTGGGGCAAGATAATATTAACCAGTAATATCATGATCCACCTCCCACCACCCCTCACTTATGTTTGAGATCTGCAAGGTGCAGACCTCCAAGAGCAGCTTCCTAATCTAAACCTTTGAATATAGACAGTACATTTACATTCCACCACTACACTCACAACAGACGTGTTAAGTGCAATAAATATTGAATTCATTTTTAAGCAACTAGTTATTATTAGGCACTGGGTTCAGACTTTTAACACAAAGATGTGTTCTAGTGACAGTCTGTGTTATTCTGGCGAATGATTGACACATTAGCCAGTGTTAGACTGACAAAGCTTAGCCCTCAGCTTAGCATCGGCGCGCTGCAGTCCAGCAGCTGCAGGACACTGATATGTCTTTATGCCGAGCATGAGCGCTCCTTCACTCACTCTGACAAGATTGCCCTTCTCGGTCACCATGACAATACACTCTTCCTCTCTCCCTCTGGCTCTCTCAGCATAAGTACGTCTCCATCGCTGAAGTGCAGATCAAGAGAGAAGAGGAGCTGCAACAGTGCCCAATGACCATGGTGAGTGGTCAGAAAGAATTCTGATATGTTGAAAATCTTTCAAAAAGCAGACGTAAAGGAACGACTGGATTTGTTGACCAAAACTGTCTTACGTTAATGAAGTATATTAGCTAAGGTAGCTTGCCAACGTGGAACAGATGTTGTGCCCACAGTTGTCTGCAAAAGTTTGAACACCCCTGGTCAAATTATATGTTTTGTTGATTTTCTAAGTGAAAATAAGTTAACACGTCCGCTACAGAGAACACACTCCTGCACTTTTTATTGCAGTATTCCTGTGTACTACTATTTGCTGAATTTATCATACTGGGAAAAACAAAACATAAATGTGCATGCGTTATGTCACATTTATATTTTGCTTTATTTTTCCCCCCCAGTAGATATGGAAACCATATACTAAATTTAGCGGAAAAATGCCATATTTACGTTTGTTCTCTGTAGAGGATGCGATATTTTCACTTAGAAAAAAACAAAATAAATGTCATTTGAATGCAGATTTTAAAACTTTTGCATGCAACTGTATAAATATCTATCTTTATTTAATCTTTTGCATATATACTTTTTATTATTGCTTGACAAATTGCTGTCTAACCCAGTTTAATTCTAGTTGAATTCTAAAAAAAAATGCAGCTGTTTTTACCAGTCACTGACTCACTGACTCACTAAATGTTGTGATTGTCTAGGGGGAGGAGGAAGTGGAAGAAACTCCTGCAGAAATTTTATATGTGGGGATGCTCCCCAGCCTTTCTCAGTATGTGGTGAGTGTTTCCTGCCCATAACCTTAAAAAATCTTCCAAAAATAACACTTCATTTCTTTCTGTAGGCCGCCTAATTGCCATTCCGTGGGGGGAATACAAGTTGACTTGGATATTTTAATAAACACAATCAAATATAATATTTTTTCTGCGTAACTCTGTCAGATGAACTAGGAGACTGTTGGATCTCTGAATGTGAAATGTTGTGACTCTGTGTTGAGCTGCTAGTGAGAAATGAGAGATGAAAGGAAAAGTGAAAACCCTCTGTGTAAAAATTATTTATACCTCTCCACAAAAAGGGTTGTGTTGAGATAAAAGTCACTGCAGCTTTTGTCATATCAAATGACCCTGTAGAACTGCCCCAGTAAAAGAACAGCACTTTAATGTACAAGTGACCTGCAAAACAGGCAGAAATACAATTACTCAAGCATTTTTGCACATTACTGTAACTACAACATTAGTATAACTGACACATATGAATTTTCAGCTGGACAGTGATGGATTACGTCATGTCCATCATTAAACGGTTTATTGGAAACAGGGCTACAATATCTATCCATATCTCTGTTTGCTGGATGGGCTAATGGACAGGAGGCTGCGGTGGGAACTAATGATACATTTCCACTGCTCTGTTTGTAGATTGCCCTTTTGAAGCTTCTTCTGGCTGCAGCACCAACTTCCAAGGCCAAGACTGACTCTATCAACATCCTCGCTGATGTTCTTCCCGAAGAGATGCCGTAAGCTTACTCCCACACACACCCACACACACACACTATTGAACACAGCACCTCAAGGACTCTGCGTGGAGTGGTGCATTAAAGACCAACATGATTCTGTTTTCTGACCTGTGGGACTGTGTACACTACCATTCAGAACTGTGAATGTCTTCAAAACTCATTTTGTTGCACATGCATGGAAAAAAAATAAAAAGACTTCTATGATGTCGGTGCTCTATAAGGTCAAATGTTTTCTGTAATCTGTAGGAAGATGTAAAAGAAAAAAAAAAAAAGAAATGCTAAATGAGTCCAGAGTGATTAACAAGGTTGCAGATTGCATGATAACTGAAAATTCTGTACAATATTGAGAGTGAATAACAAATCTGGTCTTTAGAGAGCAGAGAATTTGAAAAGTGGTTATAAAATCTCAGTGTAGATAATTTACATATATTACAAAGAAAGGGTGTTAAAAGTACAATATATTATTTATGGTGACCTCAACGTTTTATTACAAACTTGTGTAACCTAGAATAGCCAATTTACATTGAAGACCCTGTAGTTACTGAGAATTGAAATTTCATATGTAATACGTCAGAATTTTAATGGTTTAAATGTTTTTTTCTCAGAGGAAAAATGCGCATTTGTACCTTTTCATATCCTAATGTTTCAAAACAAAACATAAAATAAAGATGGTGACAAGACAGGGCGTGTGGAGTCAGTATTATTTAAAAAATCTAATTGCAGTATGTTTGGTACAATTATGTTCTCTAACTGAAGATACTGAAGACGTAACTTTGAGGGCAGCACCCCAGTTACAGTTCAGTACCTTTTTTGTGTAGGTGGCGAAACTTTTACACAGTATATAGGAATAAATCTGAATAAATGTACATATGCTTCCAGACAAGGTGCACTGCATGACAGAATTAAGCAGTAAATATCCTACAGTGCTCTGTGGCATGTACAAACAATGCTGAGCAGACCCAGATTTTAACCTTGATTTTAAATCAAAAGGTTCATTATTAGGCCCAAAGATTCACAAAAAGTGCTCAACTGTCTAGTGCAGGGGCTGGCAATATGCTGCTCCAGAGTCATATGTGGCTCTTTTATTGCCCTGTTGTGGCTCCACAGCAGAATTAGATTAGGTAATTAGATTTAGGTAAAAATCCTCCTCTGCAGTAAAATAAAGCTCTGCTGATTGTCCAGTCCAGTTTTAACAGTAAATGGGTTTAAACGCTGGAGTTAATACATAACTGCAAATTCACCCTGTAACCCTGAAGGTAGCTAAAAAAGGCAAAGAGAAAGATGAAAATTTGGAGACAAATAGACTTCCTTTCATTTATAATGACCCCTGGTGTAGTGTTTCAGTAGAAACAGTGTCTAAAGTGACACCTGCATTTACATCAATGGGGAAAGGGTGGAAATCATGGTCAACATTTCCAAAGTGTTTTATGTGTGTGTATATGTATATGTGTTTTTTATATAGAAATATTGTGTGTGTGTGTGTGTGTGTGTGTGTGTGTATATATATATATATATATATATATATATATATATATATATATATATATATATATATATATATATATATACACTAATGTATGTTTCTATGTTGTAGGATCACTGTCCTCCAGAGCATGAAGCTGGGCATTGACGTAAACAGACACAAGGAGATTATTGTGAAGGCCATCTCTGCTCTGCTGCTGCTGCTGCTCAAGCATTTCAAGCTCAACCATATCTACCAGGTCAGAAACATCTCTCTGCCTTTCTCTCCTTTTCTGTATCTCCCCAGGTCTTTCTGGTCATCTCTCTTTCTTTCTTCATCACTTTCTACCTCTTTCTTTCAACCATCTCCCCCTCTCTTGTTATTTTCTCGGTTCTTTTCACTCCCCCCCTTCCTCACTCTCACCTCCTGCAGCTAACTGATCCTGCACTGTGCTGATAGGCACACAGTCAAAGGACTGTCCATCTCCAGCAGAGAAAGAGAGAAATGAGAAATGAGGCTTCTCCAATGAAAAGCAAATCTCTCCTATTCTAGACTGAGGGGATTTAGGGCCTATTGTGAGGAAGCTTATATCTTGACTACAGCAGAGAAGATTCTGCAACTATCCCAGTAAAACACTCAACACTTATGATAACTGAGCCCTTCAACATCAAAAGGTATGTTCTGGCATCACCTTGACGCAGAAGCATGAGAACGAGGGACGAGAGAGACCTAGATTGAGGAGAATGGAAAAAAAAGCAGGGAACAGAGTGTTCTGGGCTGTGATTTGCCTACTCTTGTCAGGACGTTTCAGTCTAATCCTGTGTGATGAGTGAGACAATCTCATTTTTTCTTGTTATGATTATGCTAGTGTGAAGTGGATTATGTGAATTGCGCAGATTGGCGCCATCTGCAGGTAGAGAATGGAACAGGCTGCAAAGAGGACTGCAGAGGGTTTGGCCGGATCCTTTAGTGCGCTGTTGCAGCATTAATTACTACTCTACCTGCCTTTAAAGGCATAATTGAATTAGCAACTGTGGTCGATAAAGTTTATTTCTTTCATTTTGCATTGGAGCTATGAAGCTAAAGTAGCTAAAAAGTAATGGTTGCTTATAGAGAAGGAAAGCGGTTAGATCACCCTGCACTCTTATGTTCAAAATAGAGATTAACAATAAACTAAAGGTGATGCACATGCATACAGGTTGTGTAACATATAGTCATATGCAACATTTTGTGACACACCTTTTGCTGTAAGATCAAAGTATATTGCTTAAACGGTAGCAAAGCCTGAATTTTGTCCAAAGAAACTTTTTTCCCAATATTAAACTTAACAAATAAATACAACTTGTGCACCAAAATCAGAAATTTGCCATATTTTAGGATAGTCACTTATTTTCACTTCAATCGACAAAACATGTAATTTGACTGGGGGTGTTTAAAGGCCTCGTATACAACTACAACATGCCATGTGTCTCCCATATTCAAAAACTCAGACTTCACAATGGCAGCTACTGTTTATGTATTACATTTTTACCCCTTTTTATAGATAACAGTATGTCATGCTGTGTCACAAACACAAAAGCAAAACATAGTTTTAAGGCAAGTGATGTTTTATCCATTGTCGTTCCTCGACACTTGTTTAACCACCAAGCCTAAGTTCTATCTATGGTTTGTAAAATAAAACGAATTCAATTTGTTTGTTGAAAGAATCGAACGAACTAAGTAATACGAGAAGACTCTTCAGAATTCAGAAGTGCAGGGTCTTTATTCTTCTTTCAGCATGGAGAATGCGCCGCGCAGGGCTCTTGGACACACTCACAAATATACAGAATTTGTACATGTTTTATACCCTCGGTGAAGGTGGGGTGACATCGCCCCACCTCTTTTTGTCATCTCCTGATTTCACAAAACCACCATTATATCCAAATTGACCTTCATATGTCTATCAAATAGGGTCTTGTGTGAACCATTATCTCCAAGTCTAGTTTGAATCCTTTTTTTAAAAACATTGTGCCAAGTGCATGCTGGTACTTTTCCATCTCGGCTTTTGGCCTTGAAAGGTTCACAAGTTCACTCACTCCTTATAAAGCATCTGTCTTCTCTCTTACACTATACTGAGGTTGTTTTAGGGCACTTACTTCAATGTGCTAGGCCTTTATTTATGGTTTATCCTGCATAATACATGGCATTTTAATTTTGAGAATCTTTAATTTACATCACCATGCAGTTTGCTCAATAATAAGGTTCTGTTACTTTTTAGCTACACTAGCCTTAGAGCTCCAGTGCAAAACTAAGGAAGCAAACTTCAGACATCAAACATGTCTTCATCACCTTAAACACTTTGTGATGTAATGGCTCAGTTCCCTAACTGTATGTCTGAAATAGTTTAGAGAACAGATCGGGAACTACATGGACCATGTACATGGACCATCAATCCATGGACTACATGGATTGATGCAGTCAATCTACTAAGACATGTTTGGTATAATTTTGCACTGGAGCTTTGAGGCTATTGTAGTTAACATGATATGGAAGCTTATATCGCACCTATTAACACTGGGCGTGCTAAACTAAACTGCGTGCTTAAATCATCAGTCACTCGCCACAAATCACATCATATTGCTATCTCAAATAGACTTGCATTTCGCTGCTGTCGGAGCAAAACTTCATATATCCTTTTTTGCTGTTTTTCAGTTTTTGACATGATTAATTTCATGACGAATGGACAAAAAGAAATGGCCCGAAATTACGTGGAAAAAGCTCTGGTTCCATTAGCTTACATTAA
The DNA here is from genome assembly GCF_015220715.1 of Pygocentrus nattereri. Taxonomy (NCBI): domain Eukaryota; kingdom Metazoa; phylum Chordata; class Actinopteri; order Characiformes; family Serrasalmidae; genus Pygocentrus; species Pygocentrus nattereri. The sequence continues at coordinate 40,265,843 of NC_051211.1, read as the reverse complement.
AAGTAAAGTATATTTTTTCCTTCTACTGTAAAGTTATCGTTTTGGAGATATGACGTTTTGCTCCGACAGCAGCGATGTGTCGTTTCTCTGACTGTCACATACTGTGAATGATAAAAATACACTGAATAGCTAACACAGTATTAGTAGCCATCTTGAAGCTTACATTTTGTCCAGTTTTGGCTCATGGAAAGCATTTGTGGTAATGTGGTTGTTCCATTCAGTATTCCTCTTGGTTTCTGTGTTCAGTAGTGTTGTCATGTCTCAGGATTACTGGATAGTTAATGTTTGGAGATGCAGTAAATGTGGAACACAGCAATCAAATGCCGGCAATTCATCATGAAGCAAAATCACCCTGAAGCCTGAGTCTCATCTTAGAAACAGAGCCACAGTAAAGATGTGATTAAAATGAAGGGCTTTCCTCCTCTTGTCTCATCAATGATGGAAAGGCTTGGGGGGGTTAACCTTATGAGATGTTTTTTTGTGGTGCAGCATTATTACTCTACGTACGAACATGGGTAAAAGCATATCATACGTTTAAACCGAATAGTAACCCGATGGAATAGCAGTAGATTTACATCCCAATGTATTTATACCTTTGAGAGCTTCAAGCTCCTGATGCTTATTCTTGCCAAAGCTGGATCTTAAAGGAAAGGTAACACTTTACTGAAGGGCACTGTTCATTAGAAGTGACACCTACATAAGGTTGTCATGACGACTGACATATCCCTACATAATTGTTCGTAAATGCTTATTACAACAGGCATCATCTGTCATAAAGGCTACTTTAGCTGACTTTGATCGAAATTGGCCAATTTAACCTTTACAGCAAATGACGCGTTTTGGAATAAACATTTATAAAAACTTATGTAGGGCTATGTAAGTTATCATGAGAAGCTTATGCTGATGTTATGTAGCCTTATGATCAGCACCCTACAGTACAGTGTTACAGAATAATTTGACAAAATGTCACATTAAAAAAATGTTTTGTCTTACCCAAAATGTTAAATCCGCCAAGACATGTTTGGTGTCTAATTTGGCTTCTTCAGTTTAGCACTGGAGCTATAAGGCTATTGTAGCTAAGAAGTAGTGAAACAAGACATAACCTCAAGCTCCTGGTGGTAATTCTTGCCAAATGCATCTTAAATGAACAGTTTGACAAAAATTCACATTTACACCATTTTTATTTTACCCCAAATGTTTACCAGCCAAGACGTGGTTGGTGTTTGAATTTCACTTCTTTAGTTTAGCGCTGGAGCTATCAGGTTAGCGTAGCTAAAGGTAATGAATTAGCATTAATAGCTTTGTGCTAATGTGTGTCTAAATGAAAAATCTTTGCCTCAAACTAGGTAGAATTGTTTGACATGGTTTTGTTTTTTTGACACCACATTATGTACTGTTGTCTATTAAAATGTTTGTAGCACAAAATACAGACGTTCATGGCATGGCTAAAACCTGTAGTAGCCATCTTGATGTCTGAATTTTGAAAAATGCTTTTGCTCATTTTTATAACAGTATGTCAAACAGTATCAAAAATAATGAGTTTGATCAACTTGCCTAGCTTCTTCTCTGAACACCTTGGTGATTTATGATAATTAAACATGCTTCTGAATAGCTTAAAAGATTTTTTCGCACAGAAACAATATGAATGCAGTGAAACATTAGATCTTCTGACTGAGCTGAGATGTAATTACTGTGCTTGCTTTGTCCCGTGCAGTTTGAGTATGTGTCTCAGCATCTGGTGTTTGCCAACTGCATCCCCCTCATTCTCAAGTTCTTCAATCAGAACATCATGTCCTATATCAGTGCCAAAAACAGGTAGGCCATGTTTAGGCCTCTGCTTCTCCAACACCAAACATTCTCAGATGTGTTTATACATGTTTAATCATTGTGTTGCACTGTGTGCTCTCACTGCAGTATATGTGTGCTGGATTTCCCTCACTGTGTGGTCCATGAGATGCCCGAGCTAACTGCCGAAAGCCTGGTAATACTCTCTATTGACTCTTCTCAGTATTCTCTTTCACCAGTGCTACTGATCTGTACGATGGTCTGAACAGGTATAAGCAGTGAGTCTGAAAAACTCTGAGACATACATTGTCTGGTTGTGTCTGTTTATGTTGACAGGAAGCTGGAGACAGTAATCAGTTCTGTTGGAGGAATCTGTTCTCCTGCATCAATCTACTGCGAATTCTCAACAAACTCACTAAGTGGAAGCACTCTAGGACGATGGTGAGATCTAAAATCTAGCATTCTCATGTTTTGATATTTTATATTTTGCATTTCTAGATTAATTTAAAGTGTTACAGTCCTGTGCAGTAACCTAAATAGAATAATAATTTTTCAGTTTTTAAACAGGAGTGGGGTGATGAAGGAAAAATATTACAAAAATGGACACCATTATGTATATGTAATATTATTAATGCCTATATATTTGAATATATTTACTTATATAAATATCGCTGCTGTCAGAAGAAAACCTCATATCTCCATCTTGTATGTTTTTTAGTTTTTGCCATCATTTGAAAATACCCTTTATATTGTGTAAATCATAATGAGTGCACTAAAACAACTGACCCAAAATGACCTTGAAGAAATTCTGGTTCTGGTTCCATTGATATTAACAATAAAGTAGGTTTTTTCCTTCTCCTGTAAAGTTACATTTTGGAGATAAGATTTTTGGAATAAGTTCTGTCTGAAGCGAGACTTGAACCCTTGTCTCCCTCTTGACAAATGTTAACCACCCCTACCTAGTAACTGTGAGCGTTTTTATTTATTTATTTATTACAGTTCTTTGAAAAGGAGTGCAAAGTCACAAAAGAATTTCAAAAACTAAAACGAGCGCTGATTTTTGTAGCCAAGTCATTTCTTGATAGCTTGAATAAAGATTTTAGCCTTGATTACCAAGTATTACTCTTAAGGAAGAATATAAATAATAAATAACTAATATAAAAATTTCTGATTTCATTGTCACTTAATTAGACTTGATGCGTAATGTGACACATATTTTGTTTATATATGTACATATATTTTTGTTCCATTGGGATATTAGGGGTTGGTAATATGCACTCAAGTTTATGTCATGATCACTTCCACTATACTGGCAATGGAAATATAATATCATGATATAATGAAAAAGAAGCTATTACAAATAATATAATAATAAAACATTATTACTAACCTCAACAGTATTGATAAATGATGATGATGATAAGAATTTATTTTGGGAGTGGGTCTATTTCTGTTTTGGCATTTTTGCACTTATTACAGTATCCATGATATGCTTAAATCCATCCTCTGCGACAATGACAAATAGTTTTCCACTTTCCCTAAATATAGTCTGTAATCAGCCAACATGCTTGGTGTAGGTGGAGCTGTGAGGCTAATACAGCTAACAAGTTACTGAAGCTTATATTCCACCAATTAGCTTTGTGCAAACTGTATAACCAAATCATCACACAGTTGCCTCAATCCACATTATGATTGTAATCTATAATAGATTTGCTTATGTGGTTTCTGACACTGTATAACATACAGTTATTGATAAAAATAGCAAAAGTACAGAATAGAAAATAGTAGCGATGATCACTGTTTTTGTTTAGCTTTGGCTGTTTAGTTTAGTGCAGTGGATTCTGTTCTTTTTTTTCAAATATTCTCATGTGGTAAAATTCATATTACAGCACTAGGATTAGTTCTGGGTCAGTGGAGTTCGATACCTCTAACTTGGATGCAGCTAGAAGCTCACTATGCTGTCTTCTCCAGATGCTGGTGGTGTTTAAGTCTGCTCCAATCCTGAAGAGGGCACTAAAAGTCAAGCAAGCTATGATGCAGCTCTACGTACTCAAACTCCTCAAGATTCAGACGAAGTACCTCGGCCGGCAGTGGAGAAAGAGCAACATGAAGACCATGTCAGCCATCTATCAGAAGGTCCGCCATCGGCTTAATGATGACTGGGCCTATGGGAATGGTAAGAACCATGGCATCTTCAGTCCACCATGTCAAGTTATATAAGTAAGAACAGTGTATTGTTTGTGAAAGATAGTATTTCAGCTTATAAGAGAATTATAACCTATAAAGGCAGCTAAAAAAAGATCAAAATTCGTCTTCCTGTCTGATTAAAAATGGATTTTTTCATTTTATTTTAAGTTTGATTTTTTTATTTCAAAACCAGCTGTCATGGAAAAAAGGATGCAGCTGTTCAAAATGTATTACTGACAGGCCACTGAGACACACAAGAAAAGAAAAGATTTCATTCCACTTTAGATCATACCCTCATTTCAACATCAGGGAAAACCTTGTCTTCCCAACTGCAATCAAGAATACAAAGGAATGAAATAACATTTCTCCAGGGCCCTGGTGCCAAACACATCACAGTACTGTACAGGTGACCAGTGACATAGACATATACACACACAACAGCACAAAACTGTGTACAGAGCTCAGGAATAAATATAACTTAATAAATAAACAGGACAAAACAGTGTGAGGCAGAAAGTAAATTGTAATTAAGTGATACTTATTAGTCCCACAATGGGGAAATTTACCTCTGCATTTAACCCATCCATGAAGTGAAACACCACATACACACTAGTGAGCACGCACACACACTAGGGGGCAGTGAGCCGGACCGGTGGGCAGCCCTGGCCACAGTGCCCGGGGAGAAGTTAGGTGTCTTGCTCAAGCACACTTCAGTCATGTACTGTCACCTTCTGGTCATAGGGCCAGTTCCCTAACCTTCAGCCCACGACTGCCCCAATGAAATGGAATACAGAGCTTAGCAGACTGAGTAGTAACATAATACATGTAACAGTTTTATGTAACCAGGATACATAAAAAGTAACTAGATTCTGTTATAGTTACAGGAAAAGGGCAGTATTCAGATTACATGTATATGCTAAAACAGGAACGATTATAAGCAGGATTACAGAAAACCCACTCGGGTGGTTATTTCTTGGTTGTGTTCATCTCTGCAGATAAATCTGTCTGCTAAATGCAGACATTGTGGTGATTTTTTTTCTTGATAGTGAGGGTTTAGTGCTGAGCCACAGCATGAGAAGAGAAATAACGCTCTGTGGCTTTACTAAGTTGCTTGCTGTGGCAAGCGGTAAACTAAAGGGGAAACGAAATGAACAAGCGGAAGGGAAAAATGACAAAAGCTGCATTTAGCAGACAAACAGCAGGTTTACTAATAGCACTGATGTCTTAGAAACTTAGAAAATAGTTTTTTTTTTAGAATGATTACATTTGTTAATGTAGTGTGCGGAAATTTGGGAAATGGGAGCTGTTTTTTCATCGTCATTTAATTTGATGTTGACTATTGATGAAATGAGCCAACCACAGTGCTCGATTAAGCCACACACCTAAGCTGCAACACAGAGCCCTATACAGAGTCTGTTCACACATGCAGTGTTGTACTTCATTTTTATTAGAGCGTATCGGTCCCCTCTGGTCATGCATACAGTGATACTTAAAACAACTCCAGCAGCTGTTTGAAGCAGATTCTCTCATCTCCTCTGGTATTAGGATGAGTCTCGAAATTGATCTTTGGGTCATGGAGGAGAGGAGGAAGACCAGTGGGGAAAAAGCAGTACCTTTCTGGGTGTTTCTGGACGCAGCCTGTGTTCAGCTTCTTAGCTTTACTTCCTCTGTTGTATAAGAGCAATGGCACTTTAAATTCCATGAGTTATCACAAATGACAGAATCTGCTTCATGACTAGGCAACAGAGCATGGGAGGGAGTAGTTCATCATATTATAGATAAGATAAGCCTAATCTTATCTTAACTTATCTATAACATCACAGTGCTGATGAACTACTCCCTCCCATGCTCCTTTGCCTAGTCATACCAGGAAATTAATGAAAACAGGTGAATGTGGACAGTCCTGAGAAAGAGGCTATCACATTTCTCTCTCGTTCTTCACTGTCAGATATCGATGCTCGGCCATGGGACTTTCAGGCAGAGGAGTGTGCCCTGCGGGAGAGCATCGAGAAGTTCAACACCAGACGCTACGATAAGAACCAGAACAGCGAGTTTGCGCCCGTGGATAACTGCCTGCAGAGTGTGCTGGGTCAGCGGGTGGAGCTGCCTGAGGACTTCCACTACAGCTACGAGATGTGGCTGGAGAGAGAGGTCTTCTCGCAGCCCATCCAGTGGGAGGGCCTGCTGCAGTCCCAGTGATGGAGCTACAGTGAAAAATAGAGGTGGAAAAGGACATTTTAACCCAAACTAGACTGAAACAACTTACTCTGGGTTTACAAGCAGCTCACACGCACAGAAGTACCCACACTTGGTCTCTTAAATACACGCAAGCATGCAGACAGAGCACCTGTGCCAACTGTATTCTTCATGTAAATGAATGCTTGTAAATAGAGATGTTCAAATACAGTGTATGGGCTTTGAAATGGTAACCCTCCTTTACTGGTGATTGATGATAATATAAGCACATTATCTGGGCATGATGCATTAAGTGATGCTACAAAAATATTAATATTTATCACAATGTCAACTCCTCACTACAGTATGAGAGACGGCGTACACCGCCGGTCAAAGTTTTGGGACACTGTGTTCAGTTTAAATGAAAATCCTACTTTTACTTTTTAATTATGTAAGAAAAATATATGCAAATGCTTGCAAACATTTGTTTATGAAGAGCAGTTCTTGATTTAGAAGTTTCCCAAACTACTCTTAAAAGCACAGATTGAAAGTCTTTTGTATCAGATATGCTTTAAACAGCTGAGACGTTTGAGTGACGATGAGTGCTGGCATCACAACAAGGTAGTGATGGACATTCCAGCGTTTTTCAGCGATTTGGCGCCGATAAGGGATAATAATGTTTAATAATAATAATCTTTCAGCTTCCAAGCGGCTCTTTATTCAGTAGCATAATCAGTTTTTTATGTCTAAAATGAACTAAGTTAGCAAAATTCATTTAATTTTCAATAAAACATACCTTTTAGCAGATTTAGGCATAATGAGGGACAGAGCCAGAATGCTCCAAGGAGATCCGGGAGGGTCCTGTGATTTTCAGCTACAGCAGCGTTACATTTACCCATTTACTTCAGTCTGAATAGGACTGATAGGAACCAGACGTCTTAAGCGTTTATTGTGTCTAACAGCTGCATCACAGCAGGTTGTCTCATGAAAAGGTGATAAAAATGCTGCCTGATGCCTGAGACTGAGCGTTTTATGGCCATTTTAAAATAAGGCTTTGACACAAAATTAAGTACATTTTTAAAGTACATTCATGGCAGAGAGGTTTATGCAGGGCATTAAAAGGCAAAGTACTGTCCAAAGAGAACTTCTGCCACTGTAATCAACATTACATGTAAAAACTCAGAAGACATGTGGGTTAACTAGTCACTTTGGATGGTATATAAAAGGGTTATGTTTGTATAGACACCACAACCCAAGGATCCTCTCACGACCATCGTTAAAAATACACAGTGCACCATTTTATATCAAACCTGTTTACCTGTTTACGTCTCAACCACTGAATTATGCATACATTTAGAAAAAGTGTTGGAATTCCTCTTCTAAAACAGTGACCCCAAGCATTTGACTGGCTGTGTATCTTCTATATGTTTCTATTGTATAATAATAAATGCTCAAATACTAGAAGTATTATAAGTAAGTTCTAATGAAAAGAGTGAAGGGATTTATTTATTTATCATTATCTCTCTCAGTCTGGAACTGCTGGTAGAACTTTTATTTTTGATGCATACACACGTATATAAATAGAATGGAAAGAAAATATATCTGGGCTTAGCACATTCTTTCCCTGTTGTTGTGCTAAAGAGACTTGATATGTCCAAGAAGACAAAGCCCAAAATGGCAGCTCATGTGTCAGCGGACCGGAAGAACCGGTCTTTAAAGATTCCTTTCAGAAACTGCTGCTGTCTCTGTGAATACAGACGAGGCGTGTGGCAGGAACGTCCTTGAGAAAGCAGTAAAGTCTCAATTCTCTTTGTCTCTCAGATGTCAAGCGCTTCCTCCCACTCCGTACACATAGAATGGGCCCCTAACAGCACAGCACAGCACAACAGCACAAAAGTGTCCTTGGTGAATAGTATCACCCACCTTACAATTAACAAACTTCCCACACCATGGTGCTGATTTTTAACACTGCTTTCATCATTTCCTCTCTTTCACACCTTCTCTCTACTGCTCCCCCTCTCTCGCCCACTCTTTCTCTCTTTCTCCATGATTTCTCCCCCTCTCTCCTTCTTGCTTGTCCACCCTTCTCTCTATCTATCTCTCTCTCTATTTCTCTTCACCCTTCTTTCTTGCTTGTCCACCCACGTCTATCTCTCTCCCTCTCTCTTGCTTGTCCACCCTTCTCTCTCCCTCTCTCTCTTCCCAGTCTCTTTCGCTCTTTCTTTCTCACACTTTCTCCCCCTCTCCCTCTCTCTCCTTTCCTCTCTCTTGCTGTCTTTCTTGCTTGTCCACCCTTCTCTCCCTCTTTTGTTTTCTCCCCGTCTCATATTCCTTCACACCTTCTCTCTATCTCTTCCCCACGGTTTCTCTCACGCTTTCTCCCTCTCTCTCTCCCCTCCCTTTGTCTCACTCTTCCTCTTGCTCTCTCTCTCTCTCTCTCTCTCTCTCTCTCTCTCTCTCTCTCTTTCTTGCCCTCTCCCCTTTTCATGTTTTCTAATAATTTTTATTACCATTTCCAGTGTTTGATAAAAATGGAAGGTGCTGGTGTTAATCATCTACCTAACAGTGAGGTAACTGTAGATTCATGCCAAATTTAGCCCTTTTTATAAACACACTGATTTACTGTACAGAATATGAGTCTTTATTGCAGAGTAAATGTTGTATTTGTCTTGACGAAGCTACAGAGAGACATATTTCACCTTAAATCCGTTATCATGTGTCAGTTTTGTTTTGGTGTCATTGTCCCAGAATTAAAATATCGTATCTTAAGATACAGTTATCTCTCTTCTTCTGCTCCCAGTTTAAATGGACATCACCATCTAGTGGAGAACACTATGCCTTTATTTTTACTGACCACCAGTAGAAGACCACCAGCAGAAAGAGGTATTTAGAACAATTCTGAGCATAGAACATTCTGCCCCTGTGTAAAAGATACAAAGACTTCACTATGTCTAAGAAGAAAAAGCCCGAAGTAGCAGCTGTAAGCACATCTTATTTTTCAGCAGGACTAAATGTTCTGAGCATGATGTGAAGAATTAAATAATATTTGTCATCTGATTAAAGTTGATTCCCCAGTTTGAACAGTGTATATTTTAGTGTATATTTAGTGAAATATACAAGAAGTAACCCTAAAGCTGGAGAAAACTGAATGATTCCCTGCAAAACCTCAAGAGTCCAGCCAGATCAGTGTGTGCATTTCTATAAAAAAATGTGAACAGCAGGATAGAACTTTCCTTGTTCAGGAAAAAGTTTGACGAATGTAGGATTTAGGGCCACAAAGGTGCATTTTATGTGTGTGAAGCCATTTCCACATCATACTGTAGCTTCAAATATCACATACAGAAATTAATAATTGATATGTTTGATAGAAATATTGTAATACTGCATAAAACCAAAGTTTAGCAAAAAGAAACTGAAAAATCAAAACAAACACTGACTAAATTGCAAAGGTGGAAGATTTCATGCTTTGATATTAAGGTTACAAAGGGCCGGGGTGGCTGCAGGTTTCCACTCCAAACAAGCTGAAGAAAAACTGATTCTACTTGTTTAATCAGTTGGTTTTAGCCTTCAAACATTTCATCAGGTGACCTCCTGCTTTGTTGGAGTGAAAACTTTAAGCCACACCAGCCCTCTGTGGATAGGATTGGACACCCCACTGATGTAAACAGTTAAACTCATTATTTAAGGTGTGATTTAGAACTGGATGGCCAAACTTTACAACATCATGACTTAAATACTATTTGGAGAACAGTTCTCAAGGTTTGCATGGTTGTATGGACTTTTTATGTTGGTGTAGAACAGCCCAACTTAAGTGACAGACTGGTCATGTCTAGTGCAGATTCTTTCTTAGATGGAGTCGTTGTTGCTTACTCTCTTTTATTTATGCTCACTTGCTTACATGATGCAGCGAAAGTGTTGGCCTGGTAGTCTTATCACATTATAAATTGATGCTGACTGATCAAACAATGGATTATCCTGAGCTTGTGTGGGGGATGACATCCTAACCAACAACAGTCTGGGCCAACCTGAAGAGTGAGCTGGTGACAGAGGGCCGGGATGGCATGCTGCTGTCTCGTCTCTACGACAACCCTCTACAAACAAAAACTATTCAGAAGACAGAGGCCCACAGCACAGAGAACACGTGGAAGAACCCTCCTCTCCGGTAGGATGTGCTTTCTCTGGTTATTAACAACAATGGCAGAAATCTATTTGTCCTCCCTGTGATTTCAGGAACAAGAGTTTATTCTGTTTTGTGCACAGATAGAGGAATTTAGACAGCTGTATGAGTAGTGTGTGTATGTGTGCATGATTATGCAGTACAGCACAGTGTGTGATGAAAAAGAATATAATTAGACAAAACTGAGGTGTCAATAGGCCTTAACTGGCAGAAGGCAATGGAGGTATGCCAAGGTGAATGGCCAAGGAGGCAATTCTTACATGATTTATAGATTTTTCCTGTCTGCAGGTCCCTCAAGTCCTGGGTAAAAAGCTGAGACTGTTAAATGGTGAGTTAGTGTAACATGAAAACAATATTTAACTGAAATTTTATTGACCTGAAAATTCTCCAGGTACATATAAGTGTCATTTAGGTCTGTTGGGATGATTCAAATAAATTACTGAAAAACTTGGCCTGAAATACTTTATCACTTTAGAACATAGTGATGGCTGAATACTGAATATGATGTCTAAATATATTCAGTAATGTATTCCATTACAATGCATAAAAAGCAACATACTCAGAATTTATTTACAATACATTCTGGACTACATCCTCAGAAGGCATTTTGAAAAACTATGCTATGTTGTCGTTTTTATTTAATTCATACTGATTTTTGCAGCTCCATTTTAATCTCATCACCTGTCTGCTTTAATCCCCCCCCCCCCCCCCACTGATGGTGTTTCTTTCAAAGATTGCATGTTTTCATATTTACTGAATAGGTATTTCAAAAGCATTCTCCTAAAATGTAAAGGTAACTGTATTCTGAATCTTGTTTTAACAAAATGTAACTTGGAATGAATACAGATACTTTATTTCTGTATCTGAGTACATACAATACTTGTATTGCAATACATCATAATACTGATTACCCTGATCACTTAGCAGTTTGCATGATGATAAATATTTCAAATTTAGAGGCTGATGTTGCAGCTGGTATTATTTGTATTTGCCTAATTAACACTTCATTATGTTCAAATGTGCTGTATCGTGGACTAAAACAAATTTATATGATCGCTGGAGGCTTCAGGGAGAAACCTGGAACTAAATCTTTGGTCTCCCAACTAGGATAAAATATTGACTATTCTATTACTTTTCACTGTTTTAATTTTTATTTCCAAATATTCTATTATTATATACTACATTTTATTAAATAATGTTATTTGGTGGTTTTAAACCATGTGCTTAGACTTTTACTCAGTACCGTATATTTATAAATTTAGGTTAAGGGTCTCTGGGATGCCAGAAATCACTGTTTAGCCTTCTGGAGGTTTAGTTGGCTTAATACCACGAGACACTGAGGATGGAAAATGCCCACTTGACAGTCATTGTGAATTGCTCACAAAGGCATTCTTGTTGCTGTTGTTAGTATTATTAAGTACCAGCGTATGGTCGTAGTGCATCCTGTTGTGTTATATTTACCTGTGTCTCACTAACAACACACAGAGCAAGGTGACATCATCTAGCGTACAACAAATCAAGCCATTACAAGTTGCAAATTTCCTGAACCCAGTGAAACACAGACTCAGTAGGTGTCACTCAGAGATACATTGTAAAAGTGGCTCTTCAGATCTAACCAAAAAATTACTTCAAGTGGTAACATGTAAATTAACTAGTTGTATTGAAACTAAATAAATACTTTGAATGAATGGATTTTTTTAGTTGAATAAAACTAGTTCAATTGCTTGTTACAATGTGACATTTTTTTGGTTGAACTGACAAGCCATTTTTTACAGTGAGCTCTGTGGCACTGAGTCTTTTATTTTTATTTATCACTCTAGATGTGATAGAACTAAATTAATTCTACATAGCATTAAAATGTGGTTGCAAGAAAGTGAAAAGTAGTGGTAGTAGTACAAGTAGTACAAAAATCGTAAAAATGATGAAAAGCCATCAAAAATTTGTAACTAAACAAAGCACTTGGAATTGAGCTATAGGATTTTGCAAGGTCTCATGAAGTTAGTAGTTCATATTTTCTCAACAAAATCCATGCCATGAACTAGGTGGGCTGGTATAGAATGACCCAGTAACTTCTACCCAGTAACCTTTAAGATTAAGATTAAGTGACCCTTATTAGTCCCACAATGGGGAAATTTCAACTCCGCATTTAACCCATCCATGAAGTGAAACACCACATACGCACTAGTGAGCACACTTGCCCGGAGCGGTGGGGAGCCCAATCTGCAGCGCCTGGGGAGCAGTTGGGGGTTAGGTGTCTTGCTCAAGGACACCTCAGTCATGTGCTGTCAGCTCTGGGAATCGAACCGGCGACCTTCCGGTCACGAGGCTGGATCCCTAGCCTCCAGCCCACGCGTGCCCCAGTAAGCACAGTAATATCTAAATGTCCAAATTTTTTGCAATTTCCTGGGAAGTATTGTAAGTAGAGTAGTAGCATCCTAATACAATAACTTTATCTTCGACAAATTACTTTAATAGCATTGAAAAAAAAGTGAATTCAAACTTTTGAACAGCAATGAATAAAAAACTCTAATTGGCTGAACTGCCATGCATCTCAACAAAGAAAATATCAATTAAAAGCAATCATTTAAAACACTTTTTATTTTGCATATGCAGACCAAACCTTTGATCTATGATTGAGGTCAGAAGGTCTGCCTTGAAGGCCTGAGACAGAGGCGTAAAGGTCAGGAAGAATAGAGAGGAGATGAGGTGGAGAGGTGCAAAAGCTTCATCACATGAAACAGTAGGGAAATATAGAAAAATACATCAAGTTAGGTAAAGGGTCATGGTCTTAATCCAAAACAAGTTATTTTATGACTCCATTTGTACTTTTACAGCCTACAAGAGCCAAGAAGTCCAAGGCCCAAAGTGCCAGACCTAGGAAGAAAAGTGAGAAGAAGCGGTCAACTAAGAAAAGGTCAGCAAGTGCCAAACCCACACAGCCAGAGGTGGACATTCTCAGTCCAGCTGCCATGGAGAACGCCTACTACATTTCCCATAATGCTGTGGACTGCCTGGAGTTCAGGGGCTTTGGGTGGCCTGAGGCCACTAAGAAAAAAGGAAAGAAATCGAAAAAACAAAAAAGTAAAAAATAAAGAAAGACAGAATTGTGAGAAGCTACGTATTGTCATGCTTTTTCAGGGATAGATACTGAATGGATAACATTGTCTTGTATATTTGTGATGATTAAATATATTTTTGCTAACAGACTTTTCTTTCAAGCATGCATGTTTGCTACAAATACGCATGAGACACCCTTTAGTGATTTTTCTGTGCTAAAAAATGGTCATCACCCAGACCATTGACCTAGAACTGGGTAAAAATCCGAAGGAAAAAGACCTTTTAAAGATGGATTGTCAGTTAATGTGCTGCAGTTAATTTATTTGTATATTAAAAGTATTGGTTTGATGAGCAATTGTATGAAGGCATTCAAAAGCTCTCAGAAGTAGAGCATAAAGAGCAAGGTAACTGAAAACCTGTGTCAGCAATGGGTGCACTAGAGTGGCTAAATTAACTGTTTATAGGGGGTGCCTGGATACTTCTGGACATACAGTGCTGGAGCTTCTGAAGTACACTAATGAAGTAAAAAGGCTTTCTATTAGTCAAAGCCTTACAGTCTACATGCCCCAAGCACTTTATACAAACACCTTGACACCAGGGTCATTCTACAGAAACGTCCATTTTTGTGGCCCTAGCATTTTAGGGTTACAATGTATTTACATTTTAAAACAAAACAATGTTATCTTAACAATGGCATCCTCTTGAGCTATCAGTTTAGCAGTATTAGGTTTTAAATCAATTATACAGAATTCCAGGCACCACGGAAGTGCTCGTCCCCACAGTCATGTGTAAAGGGTGAGGCCATATGTGACAAAGAAAACAAATGACAAATATTATAAAATATATAAAAGTTGTGGTCTTCAGGAGTCATTTCACTGGTGTTAAAAGAAAAAAAAACCTCTTATTTTGAAATAAAAATCACACTGATGACGTCACTTGACATCCTTTTGCCTAATTTCTGAGGATCTATGAAGAAAAGCGCATGGTAAGTCCACTGTCTTTCAGTTATCACATTCTCATTTAGCTCATGATTTCATAGTTTTTAGTTTAAGTCCCTGGTATGACCTACTTTATTCTTAGGTAATTGTGAAAAAAATAGAATACAAATGGATTCAGTTAATTATTTTAGTGGATATGGACTGGCGACCTGTCCAGGGTGTATCCTGCCTTCCGCCCGAAGACTGCTGGGATAGGCTCCAGCATCCCCCCGCGACCCTGACGGAGAAGCGCCTTAGAAAATGGATGGATGGATGGATGGATGGATGGATGGATGGATGGATGGATGGATGGATGGATATTTCATGATTGGTTTGATGCTCCGTAGCAGTCTTTTTTGCAAAATGCATTATTCATTTAAAAAAAAAACAAAAAAAAAAAACCCACTGGTGTTATTGTCTCTGATACCTATATTATGTGTAACACCAATGAGGATTGGTAACACCAGTGACTCCTATGGTTAGAAAGTGGAGGTTTCTGTAGAATTACCCACCTACTCGTTCATGCAAATATCCAATCAGCCAATGTGTGGCAGCAGTGTAGTAGCATGTGCACATCAACCAACAGAAGTCATTGTAACCATGACATGATTGTTGGTGCCAGATGGGCTAGTTTGAGTATTTCTTTAGCTTTTGATCTTCTGGGATTTCACACGCAACAGTCTCTAGAGTTTACTTAGAATGCTGCAATAAAGAAAAAATTAAAAATAAAAAAATAAAAAAATAATTCCAGTGAGTGGCAGTTCTGTGAACAGAAATGCTCTCTCGTTGAGAGGTCAACAGAGAATGGCCAAACTGTTTCTGCTTCATAGAAATGATTGTAGTAGCATCATGATAGATACATCTATAAATTGATTAAGTTTAAAAAAAAAAAAAAAAAAAAAAAAAAAAAAAACTATTTGCATAACTGTACAAAATCAGGAGTTAAATATTTGAGAGCCTCTCTTTCTCCCTTGTGATACTGTCTGCACAAGAAAGAGAGAAATGATCTAGTGCATCATAATGTTTGACACAGTTAAACCCAGTGTTGGTATTAGACAATTTTATTTAGCATTAACTACTTTCCATCAAAAGTCTAGTACTGGAATATGCAGAAAAAATTTTTATTATAATCTCTTAAAGTTAGAACTGTAAAAAGAAATAAAATCAATGTTTACAAGAGCTTATTCACACATAAGGTGGGGGGGGGAAGGGCAAAAAAAATAAATTAAAAAAATAAAAATAAAAAAAGACCAAGCAATCATCTATGATAATAAAAGGGTATGACTGGTTTCTAAAAAATAATTTTGATAGCAAGTCAGTAGTCTGTCTCTGTAGGCCATTTATAAACTTTCAGCTGAGGTGGCCATTGCTGGCCAGCATCAGGAAATTATTCATGATTTTAAGGAGTGCTGAAGCAGTGGTCTGTGGCATGGGAAACATGACTAAAGTTAAAAATCAACAGCAGGCAGGTGTAACAACGGAGAGTCCGAGAGCTCTTTACACAATGTCTCGGGTTCGTTTGATGGCACAGCACAGCAGCATGCTGAAGATCATGCCAAAGATCTGCCAAAGAGAAAGCCAGCAGTTAATAATTCAAATCTCTCTTAATGAAGCCAATTCACATCTATGCCCTTTCACTATAAGCAATATAAGCAGTTTCTTACAGTATTTTTTACTTAATATCATTTGTATTGGTCATGATCATGACTGAATTCTAGCATGAAGACATCTGGAAGTAGTCAATGATTACAAAAAAAAAAAAGGTTCAGAAATGAGCCACATGCCAGACACACCAATTTATTTTATTCAAATTTATTTTTGTCCCCCCCCCCATATAAATAGTCATTTCAATATTCTATTTTCCCCATTATATAGTTTTATTTCCCAGCAGTTGGAGTTTCTTTAGTATTTATGAAGTTTTCCAGATAAATGTTAAGTATTAACTTGTTTTCATTCCTGCATACAAAATAATTGCATGTTGCTTGGGGCTCACAAATGTTCAGAAACAGCCTTGCAGATCTTTCACAGCAACTGCTGCTAGGGTTGACAAGCTATTCAGAACATTTCCACCCTTCATCAACCTAATGCAAAACTGTAGCACAACACTCATGAATTTAAGGAGTCATTTGATATATATTTTGTTTGCATGTTAGACCAAACTTGAGGCAAAAACAGAATTTTGCCAATGTTTTGTAAAGCTTGAACAACCTGGTAACAGTAGCTATGAAAGAGCGCAGAGAATGAACTAGTCAATTTCTTTTTGAAAAAGGTCATACTCACCATGATCACACCAATGCCAATTCCAACACCTCCAATAATGTGCAGCTTGGAGTTGAACAGGTCATCTATGGCAGCTGGGCAACTCTAAACAAATGGCAGCAGGACAAAAAAACCAAATACATAAATAGATAAAGCATGAAATTTCAGGAATCAGGCTGGGGTCTACGAACTTTGTCTCTGGTGTCCAAAGTATAATGTAGGTTGTGGGCTAGCAAACAAAAAAAAAAAAAAAAAGGCAACTCATTAGCTCTGTTTTTGCATGTTGTCAATGTGGAGAAACTATACAAGTGAGTGGTTTCTTTACATACTACTCACATTATCTTCTTGCTGAAGACCAGATATTCTCTTCATTGGTAGTCTCTAAAACTCCTAGTTGGTGTTCTCCATTAGCTCATAACTGCTAACCATGTTAACTCATAACTACATTGCTGCAGTCAGTCACAGCTGAAGGGTTTCAAGGGTCAGTTTTCATTACATTTGATTTTATAACATTAGACTATATAGAAGCTAAAAAAGGAAGAACATGTTAAATCAAACATCCTTTTTGGCAACCCTGATCTAGGCTATTCAGGTCGCCGCTTAAATAATATTGATCGCATTTCTACTAGCAGGTTGGGAGGAAAAGAGACAATTGACGACAGGTGAAAGGAAGGTCAGTTTTACCGTTGTAATGAGAATCTGCAAACCCTCCTTCGTGGGACACGTGTCTTGGGCAGCATCAAAAGCTGTTCCAGTGGTACCACAGCATTGAAGCTAATAAGGGTGGAAAGAAATGTGCTTACTCAGGTTGAATTACACGTCCAGATATTTAACCAACACTACATACAAATTCACACGTACGCTAAACTGGATCGCTCGCAAAGCTTCCTTCAGGGCTTCCTGCTTTGTATCTTGGTAATTTTGGTAGGTCTGCCTGTAGAAATCTTTCAACTCATTCACAATCTGCAGAAGCAAGAGACAGCAAGACATTGTTATATATAAATACACCGCACGCACGCACGCACGCACGCACGCACGCACGCACGCACGCACGCACGCACGCACGCACGCACGCACGCACGCACGCACGCACGCACGCACACAGCCTCAGTTTAGATATGTTACTAACCGTATCTTTATTTGACAGTCCCCAGATTCCAGCTGCTACCTCTGCCGCAAATAAGATAAGCAGGAAAATGAAGAACTAGATAAAGACACACACAAAATTATATTTACTAGGTGTTACTGTGTCTTAAAATATCACAGACCAATTTCAAGTCTGAAAATCAAAAAGTATCCAGAACATCTGAAAGGTCAAATTTGTGTACTCTGCAAGAGGTCTCCAGTTTTTGGAAGACTCACCAATCCCAGCATGCACGGTGATTCTCGAATAGCTCCACAGCAGCCAAGGAAACCAACCACCATCATGAGGGCACCAGCCACAATAAGGATGTAAACACCTAAACAGCAAAAAACCACAAACAAAATGATGTATGATGTAATAGTCTGATGAAAAATATAATTGACAAAATTTTGCCCATAATCCAAATGTAGTGCTATCTATCCGTCTGTCCATTTTATTTATTTATTTATTTATTTACTGTAAGTTAAGTACTGTAGCCAACTATAAATAGAACTTTATGTACGCCAATTAGCATTGTGCATGCCTAACTCACTATTAAAACATTTTTCTTGAACCACATCAAGGTTATATATTCACAAATAGACCTATGTGGTTTCTGACAGTGTATGACAATGGTATGGACAAAATTCAGCCGACAAAATTGCTAATATCATTTTAGCCATGAAGCATTCTTTTGTACTTTTTTTTTTTTTTTAAACAACAGTATGGAGAAGCGTACCTACACTATATTTCCAAAAGTATTTGCTCATCTACCTTTATACGCATATGAAAGTGAGCGAGATCCCATTTAGCTATAACAGCTTCAGCTCTTCTGGGAAGGCTTTCCACAAGGTTTAGGTGCATGTTTATGGGAATTTGACCATTGACCATTTCAGAAGTGCATTTGTAAGGTCAGACACTGATGTTGGACGAGAAGGCCTGACTCACAGTCTCCACTCAAATTCATCCCAAAGGTGTTCTATCAGGTTGAGGTCAGAACTCTGCAGGCCAGTCAAGTCCTTCCACACCAAACTCACTCATCCACCAATCTTGCGTTGTGCACTGGTGCACAGTCACGTTGAAACAGGAAATTTGTTTCCACAGAATTGGGAGCATGAAATTGTCCAAAACCTCTTGGTGCTGAAGCATTAAGAGTTCCTTTCACTGGAATAAAGGGGCAGAGCCTAACTCCTGAAAAACACCACCACACCATAATCCCCCTTCCACCAAACTTTACACTTGGCACAACTCAGCCAGCCAAGTACCGTTCTCCTGGCAACCACCAAATCCAGTCATCCATCATATTGCCAAGATGGAGAAGCGTGATTCTTCACTCCAGAGAACAAGTCTCCACTGCTCTAGAGTCCAATGGGTTTCCATGGCCAAGCAGCTGCATGCAAGCCTTATATCACCAAGCACAATGAAAAGTGTTTGACATAAGGCTTGCATGCAGCTGCTCGGCCATGGAAACCCATTCCATGAAGCTCTCTATGCACGTTTGGAAGTCTGTAGCGATTGACTCTGCAGAAAGTTGCTGACCTCTGCACATTATGCACCTCAGCATCTGTTATTTTACGTGGCCTATCACTTCATGGCTGAGTTGTTGCCATTCCCAATTGCTTCCACTTTCTTATAATACCACTGACAGATGAGTGGAATATTTAGTAGCGAGGAAGTTTTACAACTTAATTAGCAAAGTTGGGACATCAATTACTTTGAGCTTGTTAGCAAATTAATACTTAGAGGGCAGCTCACAAGAAAAACACAGTATATATGGTTTGGACTCTTATACGGCCCTGGCTAAAACAGGCAGTTTCAGGCACAAACCATGCCTCATGCTGAAGCCATCCTATTACCTCAGCATGGGCGTGTGCAGTATGCCCAGAGTACAGAAAACAATAGATCCAATGCTGAAGTCTGCAGTGGTGTGTCTACATAACACCACCCTCTAGCTATTGTTGCAGACAGCCTATCATTAAGATGTTTTGCATTGCAGGGCAGCCCTCTCTCACAGCAGAGTGGTGCTATAAGCATTGCAAACTTGCTTGCTGAAATGGAGGGAGTGACTGAGAGCAAGCCTCTCAATTCCTGACAGGCAAACAAACAGGATTGAACAATGTGGGTTCTGTTGGGGAAGTGGGGGTGCAGAGAAAGGCGCTTCTGTGAGGGTTTGGGGAAAGAGTGAGTGGGAGGGGGACAAATACTGTCTCATTAGCCTCACCCAGCTAAACAGCACAGCTGTGATGACCCTGGAAGACCATTCTCTAAATACCCCGCACAAACTCAAAACAACCCCAACTGTCCCAGCTGCTCAGCTCAAACCACTTCACCCATTTTCTAGGCAAATGAGACTTGCCTAAAACATGGCTAAATGTTCACCTCAAACAGGCATTCCAGCCAAAAATAACAGTATTTTTATTAGTTATTTTTCCATGTTATGTACCATTCTGTAGTCTGGAAATATAGCCCCCAGCTTCATTAGTTTGAGAAAGTTCAGTTTTTTTTTTGTTTTTTTGTTTTCATGCTTTCATTCATCCTTCTCTCACTACAGTACCCAGCATGCATTGTATAACTACAACCACTGGGATTCCCTGTAGTCTCAACAGTCCTAACTGCAAGCCACAGGTCCACAATTTGGGAACCCAGGGCCAAATTACATATTTTGCTGGTATTTTAAATAAATAAATAAATAAATAAATAAATAAAAAGCTACGTTAAAATTTGTTTTCTGCAGATGTTAATGCACAGTTAATCTAGATTTGCTTATCTTTTAAAAATAGAGGGAAAGTTAGTTGTGTCATGTGCAAAACTTTAGGAGACCTTTACTTAATTAAATCATTATGCCTTAAGGGACTCATTAGGACTGGTTTGGCAGGTCATCTGAAATTGTCACCAGCTGATCATTCCAAAGCATCATAAATTCTCTAACAATTCTAGTCTTTTAACATTCAATAACCATGAGCTTCTCTAAACAACTAAAGATCCAAAAATGAAGCTAATTGAAAGGCAAGACAAAATCCCCATATGACAAATGATCTGCAAGAAGGTTTAGGTCACACAGAAGTGGTGGTGCACAATTCTGCTATGCAGAAATGCCTGCACAAACATGACCTGCAATAACGAGTCGTCAGAAAGAAACCCAACCTGCACCCTCATCACAAAAACTGTCTGAAGTATGCAAAACAAAATCTAGAGAGCCATTTTGGAAACAAGTTCTGTGGCCTGATGAAGTAAAAATGGAGCTCTTTGGCCACAATTACTAAAGGTGCATCTAGGGGATAGATGGGGGTGGATCTATTATGCTTTAGAGTTGTGTGGTTGCCATGGTCACAGGAAACATTGCACAGGTAGATGTAAAAAAAAAAAAAAAAAAAAAAAAAAAAAAAAAAAGTTATATTAAAATGAAATATTAAAATATTAAACACACAGACCAATGGATGCAATGGTCAACTGCTAGTTTAAATCCTACTGGGTTTTTACAAATAAAAGTAGAGCTCATATATAAGAACTTCATACATGAATGAATAAACTTTTCCAATGTTTTTTGTACATTTACGTTTTATACATTTATAAAAAGGCTTAAGCTGGTAGTATATTAATGTGCATAATATTTTGGATAATGTTTGAACATTATAGGATCATACATAGACATTGTATACATGATAAAATCTGTATTTTCATGAAGTTCCCCTAGAGGTTTCTGATGCCTGGACAGAATTCCACAGGTAATGAAATAATGCAGAGTCATACTGACCAGCACACTTGTTTTCAGGGCATTAAAGTGCATATACCTCACAGCTATTCAGCAAGAACTACAACTCACTTGTTTCACATAAGTGCAAATAAGCTAAAACACAACCCCCAGCATTCCAGAGAACAGAGCAAATATGTGAAGGTGTCTTAACTTCAGTTATCGCTCTGTGTACTTCTTACTCCTACGCAACAAAAGAACTCATTCTGTCAGTAGACACACACATGCCCTCAACAGCAACACCCAGAACTAGTAGAGTGCTAAAATGTCAGACATGTTTACAGTTTTTTTAAAATACATTTCACCATTAAAGTACTAAAGATGGATGCAAGCAGAAAGAGTTCATGGTAATAAACTGCTTTGACCTTAACTACTAACATAAGGCTCCTTCATTGAAAAAGGAATTATCCATATGCAAGTGTTTACCATGAAACGTCATGTCTTAAAGTTGCTCTCAGAATGACCCTAGGGGTGAGTATTCACAAATCCTTGATTTAAATTGAGTTTATTCCTAGACTAAAGAAGTGCACACTTACGTCTGCACATTTGCACTTAAGGTGCACTTGTCTTGTTCCATGTTGCACCATGGGGCCTAATTTCGCTCCACTGTGTACTTGTACATAGAGGGAATGACAAAAGCAACTTGACTTGACTGTCATTTATTCCAAGACTGGGCTTATGTATCCCAGGGAACGTATTACAGAAAGCTAGATTTTTATTTCCCCCCCCGCCCCCCAATAAATGGATAGCCCATAGAGAGGCCAGGCCAACAGAAATGTCCCATACCTTCTGGACAGTCTTTACAGCTTTAAATATTTCCCAGAGTCTTTCAGAACATTATTTCTATCTTGATGTAGATTACGAAGAACTTCCTTATTTACACTTTTCTTTCATTCTCTTGGACTGTGTAGCAATCTAAGTGCTGATAATTCAAATAACTTTGTCTGCTGATTTTGGGTGGGACCTGTTCCCATGACTACCACCATACCCAAACAAACCCAATAGCTGAATGCAGGTGTGGTCATGCGAGGTGTGGCTAGTCCTGATTTTAAATCTGTGGGGTGTCTGTAAGCTTAATGCTAATAACTGAAATGTAATAGAGGGACATCTTCAGGTACCTGTGAAGAATGCAGAAGGCGAGCCCTCTACTTGAAAAAGGCCCTCAGTCTTCTTGTCAAAACGCAGCCATAGTGCAACAGCCAGGACTCCTGTGCCTGCAAGCTGATAAGATCACAACACATGCAAATAAAATTTGTTTGAGTTTCTGTCCTGCAGCAAAATAAAGAGGAGCTGGTGTATGGTACTGCCTAGTAAAGCCTTCTCTGGTAAACAGAGCACTACCATTCCAGCTAATGTAGGAAGTTGGCTAGTACAGTTTTGTGTGGAAAACAAGAACAGCAGGTTAAGCATGAGGTGAAACTAACTCAGTCTGAGGGAATGAAGTCCAGCAAGTCTTCTAGAAAAGATGGCATCATTGGTTTTTGGGGGGAAAAAAAACAAAAAACAAACAAAAAAAAAAAAAAGGCCTACATATAAAGCAAGCAAGCCAACCCACCATACTAGCTAGCCACCTTACATGGACTGCATTTAATAATTATGACATCACACTTTTTAACATTAATTTGACACCTAGGCTGTAAAATGAAAGATCAAAGTCATACTGCTGACACAGAGTCATCAGCCATGATGTGGTCATTTTCCTCTGCGTCAATGAAGACTGACTAGCTCAAATGTAATAATTCCCCTAGATACAATAATGTTACACAACACCCATGTTACACAACAAACGTGGCTGCAGACATCCCCCATAAACACAACTGCTTAATCATAGCCATCACAGATCAACTCAAGTCAGAATGTGGGAAATATCACTTCCTGATGCACCTTCATAGCTATTTAAAAACCACAAATCTGTATATGTACACAAAACTGAACAAACTTTATGGTGTAGTGGTGTCAATCTTTGCTTTCTTTACTAGGTTTAAACAGCTAGATTCCACTATGCTAACATCTAGATTGAAACAACTTCATGCTTAAACAGATTTGAGTCTAGGGTGTGGCTGGTTTCCAAGGAGGCCCATTCATGCCAGGTAGAACAGGAAAAAAGGCAACATTTTATCCTTGTTCTGTTTCTGGCAGCAGGAAGTTCAAATTAATTGCTTATTTTCTTGAAATTTTTTTCTTGCCATTTTCTTTGACTTAGTATCTCAAAATGATGACTTGCCATGTTAAAACTAATTTCCCAAAACTGATTGATTTTCTCAAAATTTGGACTTGTATGAATTGTATTATAAATTATGACCAATAACGTGTGTAATTTAATAATAAAGTAATTATTTTGACAGTCACTATTTTGAGATACAAGTAGTCAAATTTCAACATAATGTGTAACTATTTTAACACAGCAAGCCATTATTTCAAAATTTTGGGAAAAAACAGATCAAATGTGTATTTGAAAGCATCCCAAATGCCAATTTTGAGAGCAATCTGCCAGAAACAGGGTAGCAGGGAAAAATAAGATAAACCTAGGAAATGGGCTTCTGTGGGTTCCATTCAAGTTTAACTTTGCTGTAAACAAACCAGCCAACCACTAAGCATTATCTCAGTGTTGTAGTGTGCCCTTTAGGCCGTGTTAGAACCTGTTTGTCATGCTTGTTTGGCCTTTATTAATCAGCAGAGTACTGAGAATGGTCATGAATTCACAAATCCCTGCTGTAAGGTCAAACAGGCCTGCAAGCACAATAGCCCAAACCTGCAGGACAGGTTTTTCATTGCCAGAGCATAAGCCTAGGATGACCCATGAAAAATCACTATTAAGTGAGCAACATAGTCCAGGTCAAAGTTTTGTGTTCCTAGGCAGTTATCTCTCAGTGTTATAGCCATTTGATGGTATAGAAACTGGGTCAAAAACAAAATGTGACCACATGTGTCACATTGGATTTATCTACTGGATCTCAGACAATATCAATGTAGTGAGAAAACAAAACCTCTATTTTCTGAGCCTATAAGAGCTGTAGCTGGAAAACATGCCTTGACTTGATATTCTAATGACTGCAGTGTTGGGAAAGAGACATGATTCATAGATCCATAGCCTCTTCCACTTAGTGATTCCAGTCTAGCCATCATACCACTCTTCTGATCTGCTTTTATGTCCATTAGCAGGCTAATCTGTCTAAAAGGCATGTTTGGCACAAGTTCCCTGAAAAGCGAAAGTGATATTAAAAACTGCTGCATAGCTTCAGTTGCATTTTAAAAGCCTTCTCACACCACAAACATCAGTAATAAACATCATACCGTACCCTTACACACATAAAATGAAGTTCAAAGTAAGTAATATTCATATTTCATTCATGTTTATACATTCTACTCAAGCCAGGACCTGAGAGGGCAAGATTATACATACCCAAAACAGAAAATTGAAAGCAAACATCAGGTACTTGATACAACTGACACCTCCTGTTACGACTCCCATGGTCAAGCGTTAGAGTTTTCAAACGAAGAGAAAATAAACCTGAACTTTAACTCAGACGGACAGTGTGTAGGCAGCTCTGGTCTCTCACGGTCTTTCCCGCCTTAGGTAAAAGCGCGAGGCAGGGAAAACAGAAGCGTCTCTGGCTTACGACCTCGGTGTTTATATGGCCGGCTGGGTGGGGGCGGGGGAATCATGCTCCACCCTTAGGCAGACGATTAACGTTCTTTAAGGTCACAGAGATGTTGTCGCCATTTTTGTAAGCACGAGGGTCTTGTGAGTATTCTGAGCCTAAACACGCTCTTCAGACGAGCTGGTTTTAAGAAAACCCTGTTTTGCTCGGTGTTTGTTCAGCCCAGTGCTGCTGTTGCCCTGGGAAATGGGGGCGGGGCGAAGTGCTTGACGCAGGGCACACAAGAAACGAGCCCCTTTTCGCCCCGTTCACTCGAACAGGCACGCAGCGTCTCGGTTTACCGCATCTTGACCGAAGTCGTGTTTTCATTTTCATTTTGTAGTCGGCGCCATGCTCTTATACCCACATACAGAACTGTAAGCTATAAAAGGAATTTCTTAATGGGAAAAATGAATGGAATTAACAAAAATGCCCCCTGTCGCATCTGGTGTAAATAAAACAAATGCTGCAAAGCTGACACGTTAATTTGCTATGGACATTTTTCTCTCGAATATCACTGAAACCTCTGAATAACGAGGTCGTTAAAGCGTAAAAACATGAAAATTGCTGCATGTAAGCTCATGCTACTGCGCCCTGAATTGACGTCATCGGACGGGCAGCGTCCTTAGAGACCAACACCAGCATGCTTGGCCAGTGTGATGTTTCTATGAACAGATGAAAAAAGTCAGAAAAAAAGAAATAGCTTTCACTTTTAAGTTATCTGCTCTTCATCTGACACTCCGGCATGATACATCTTTGTGTAAAAAAGCCCTATAAACTTACCTGCACTCAGGCTAATTGAGTACAGGCTTGCTTAATATTACTCCTGACCCCTCATAAACTAATTTAGGCTATCAAAATACTCTAATGACTATTTTAATGCTGGCAACATGTTCTCAGGACATTTGCCAGCTTCTTGTTTGAATTTCCCATTCAGCAGTTAATGCTGGGCCATTTAAGTTTTTTAAATTTAATTTAATTCATGGTGAACTACTAAAAGGAACATCTGTGTAACTTTTTCGCTGCTCTGCTTCGCAGCTCAAATGCTTTATGTATGAAAGGTCAGTGTGTTCAAGCTATAGTGCTCATGCTGCATCGCTCACGCCATGCAGAGGTAGCATGTGTGAATAAGGCCTAACAAGCCTACTGTTTCACAGCACAGGTCGAAAACGTGATATCTGATGAATAACAACACTGCCGTTGTGCCTCAGGGCTTTTTCACCTTTAGCCTGTAACATATAGTAGTTCTGAAGAAAAAGAATGGGGAGATCAAAAAGGAATTCCAATGAATTTTCAACATTCTCATAATTAAATGATTTGGATTATAACTTAAAAGTCATTCAGAGTGGTTTGATGCAAAATGCTCAGTTCTAGATAAACTTATTGAGTCAGAATTGCTTATAGTGGTGGTTATGGGAACCAGTGGTAGCATGAGATGGACTCTACAACCCACACAAGTGGCTCAGGTAGTGCAGCTCATCCAGGATGGCACATCAATGCAAGTTGTGGCAAGAAGGTTTGCTGTGTCTTTCAGCGTAGTGTCCAGAGGCTGGAGGCGCTACAAGGAGACAGGCCAGTACACCAGGAGACGTGGAGGAGGCCGTACGAGGGCAACAACCCAGCAGCAGGACCGCTACCTCTGCCTCTGTGCAAGGAGGAACAGGAGGAGCACTGCCAGAGCCCTGCAAAATGACCTCCAGCAGGCCACAAATGTGCATGTCTGCACAAACGGTTAGAAACCCTCTCCATGAGGATGGTATGAGGGCCCGACATCCACAGATGGGGGTTGTGCTCACAGCCCAACACCGGGCGGACGCTTGGCATTTGCCTGAGCACATGTGACAGACGTGACAGAGTCTGGAGACGCCGTGGAGAGCGATCTGCTGCCTGCAACATCCTTCAGCATGACTGGTTTGGCAGTGGGTCAGTAATGGTGTGGGGTGCCATTTCTTTGGAGGGCCACACAGCCCTCCATGTGCTCGCCAGAGGTAGCCTGACTGCCATTATGTACCGAGATGAGATCCTCAGACGCCTTGTGAGACCATATGCTGGTGCGGTTGGCCCTGGGTTCCTCCTAATGCAGGACAATGCTAGACCTCATGTGGCTGGAGTGTGTCAGCAGTTCCTGCAAGATGAAGGCATTTAAGCTATGGACTGGCCCGCCCGTTCCCCAGACCTGAATCCAATTGAGCACATCTAGGACATCATGTCTCGTTCCACCCACCAACGGCACGTTGCACCACAGACTGTCCAGGAGTTGGCAGATGCTTTAGTCCAGGTCTGGGAGGAGATCCCTCAGGAGACCATCCGCCACCTCATCAGGAGCATGCCCAGGCATTGTAGGGAGGTCATACAGGCACATGGAGGCCACACACAATACTGAGCCTCATTTTGACTTGTTTTAAGGACATTACATCAAGGTTGGATCAGCCTGTAGTGTGTTTTTCCACTTTGATAGTGTGTGACTCCAAATTCAGGCCTCCATTGGTTAATAAATTTGATTTCCATTGACTTTTGTGATTTTGTCAGCACATTGAACTTTGTACAGAACAAAGTATTCAATGAGTATTTCATTCATTCAGATCTAGGATAAGTTATTTGAGTGTTCCCTTTATTTTTTTGAACAGTGTAAATTTTTTTCAGATTTTCTATTTTTCCATTGTAAACTATACATCTAAAAACTCATGAGTAGGAACGTGAGTCGGTTCACTGTTTTTTGGGTAGTAAATAAAATGGTTAAACTTGGTGTTTTGGGTACAATTCACTCATACTGGCCACTGGATATTCAACATGGCACCTAATGGCAAAAAACCTCTCTGAGGATGTGAGAAATAGAATTGTTGCTCTCCACAAAGATGGCCTAGGCTATAAGAAGACTGCTAACACCCTGCAACTGAGCAATAACATGGTGGCAAAGGTCATACAGCAATTTGCCAGGAAAGGTTCCGCTCGGAACAGGCCTTGCCAGGGTCGACCAAAGAAGTTGAGTCCATGTGTTCAGCATCATATCCAGAGGTTGGCTTCAAAAAATAGACAAACGAGTGCTGCTAGCATTGATACAGAGGTTGAAGAAGTGGGAGGTCAGCCTGTCAGTGTCAGACCATATGCCGCATAATGCATCAACTCAGTCTGCACTGCTGTCGTCCCAGAAGGAAGCTTCTTCTGAAGCTGGCACACAAGAAAGCCTGTGAACGGTTTGCTGAAGACAAGCATTCCAAGAACATGGATTACTAGAATCATGTCCTGTGGTCTGACAAGATAAATTTATTTGGGTCAGATGGTGTTCAGCATGTGTGGTGGTGCCCTGGTGAGGAGCACCAAGGCAACTGTCTCTTGCCTACAGTCAAGCATGATAGTGGTTACATCATGGTTTGGAGCTGCATGAGTGCTGCCGACACTGGGGAGCTGCAGTTCATTGAGGGAAACATGAATTCCAACATGTACTGTGATATTCTGAAGCAGAGCAAGCCAATATTTGCAAAAATGTGAGGGATGTACTCACTTTTGTGAGATACTGTATATATACACACGAAAATGGATTTGTAGAAGTTACAGTAAAAATTTTAAAACAAGCCTATTGATCACGTTAACTAAATTGATTAGCTAAAGAGTACACTCAGGTAACATGCTAAGAGCTGGCTTTCATTCTCTGCTATCTTCAGTTTACTGCTTACCATGTTAACTTTTTTTGGAATGACTGTCCTTTAAACTCTAACTTAAGACACCGAAGCAAGGGAACGAGGGAGGGATTGCCTTCCTAAAACTCACAGAGAGGACTCTGATTACAACAGCTGACTGTCACTGACACAAAGAACCCCATTTAAATGCTTGAAACATACACAGTTTGGAGCAGGTAAAAAAATGTGTTGACTGCAGTGGTCTGGTTCAGAATTCATTGGGCCAAAGCCTGGGAATGATTTTTCAGGTTTGTTGAATGAAACTTAAATTTCCACTACCAGTATAGTAAAAAGTAAACTTTTTTCATTTTGATTTCCTTTTTTGATTTGTAACACAGGATATCTAAGGCCTTATTTTCAACAATGAAACTACTACTCTAAACTTGCAAGGTAAACAAAATGGCTTTACCATGAAATCCATGACTGTGCTTGCAGCAATGCTGCAGTTTTCTGTGTACATATACATGAGCAAAGGTGGTGTTCCATATTGTTAATGTAGGCTGTTGTATGTCAACAGTCTGGCCTTCAGTGGTCATGGCCAGAGACACACTCAACACAAATGACAGCACTCAGCCAACACATTGCGAACACTCCGTCTTCACCATGCATTCTTATGTTAATGTGGCACTTAAAATAAGGATCAGAGTGGGATCTACTGTTATTCCAACAGCCTCAACAGCTAAATACTATAATAGAGGAAAGTACGCTGCTTTACCTCTTCTGTTGGAATGCAAAGGTGTTAATATATCATATTTTTATGTTTATGTAAGCCATCTTTGCATGAGACTCAATTGCTCCTCTGCTATGGCAGTTGAGAAAGACCACTCGACAGGCTTGGCTGTCATTATAGCTCCCCTTGCTGTAATGCTTAGAATGCAGCTTGCACATGTGTTGCATTATGAAATGTGTCGTGATACATTGTTTAATGAACCTACGCACTAAACCCTGTCTGGATATCTCAAGGCATTTGTGTTCACGACCTTTGTGAAGTACACTATATTGCCAAAAGTATTTGCTCGTCTGCCTTCACAAGCATATGAACTTGATTGACATCCTGTTCTTAATCCATAGGGTTTAATATGATGTCGGCCCACCCTTTGCAGCTATAACAGCTTCAACTCTTCTGGGAAGGCTTTCCACAAGGTTTAGGAGTGTGTTCATGGGAATTTTTTACCATTCTTCCAGAAGCGCATTTGTGAGGTCAGATTGATGTTGTGACGAGAAGGCCTGGTTCGCGGTCTCCACTCTGATTAATCCCAAAGCTGTTAACTCGTGTTGAGGTTAGGACTCTGTGCAGGCCAGTCCAGTTCTTCCACACCAAACTCACTCATCCATGTCTTTATGAACCTTGCTTTGTGCACTGGTGCGCAGTCATGTTGGAACAGGAAGGGGCCATCCCCAAACTATTCCCACATAGTTGGGAGCATGAAATTGTCCAAAATCTCTTGGCTTTTCGCTGGAACTAAGGGGCAGAGCTCATCCCCTGAAAACCACCCCACATCATAACCCCGCTCACGTTTGGAGGTCTGTAGTGATTGACTCTGCAGACCTCTGCGCACCAAATTGGCAACCTCTGCGCACTATGCGCCTCAGCATCCGCTGAACCTGCTCTGTCATTTTACGTGGCCTACCACTTCATGGCTGAGTTGACTGTGGAATACTTAGTAGTGAGGTAATTTCGTGATTGGACTTGTACAGGTGACATCCTATCACGGTACCACACTGGAATTCACTGAGGGACTTGTACAGGTGACATCCTATCACGGTACCACACTGGAATTCACTGAGCTCCTGAGAGCGACCCATTCTTTCACAAATGTTTGTAGAAGCAGTCTGCATGCCTAGGTGCTCAGTTATACACACCTGTGGCCACGGAAGTGATTGGAACACCTGAATTCAATTATTTGGATGGGTGAGTGAATACTTTTGGCAATATAGTGTATGTTTTGGGCCTAAGTTTTGTAGCGAATACTGCTGCAAAAGAAAAAACAACTTATGAACAAGTTGTGGGGCTTTATTAATAAGCCACAGTTGGCTACAGCTACGCCATACAAAAAGAGAGCTTGCTAACTAAGTTCTACACTCAGCTCACTGCACTCCCTCAGTGCTCTGACTGCCCAGTTCATCCTGTTTTACAGGCATAAACACAGTGAGTACCTAGACCTACTCTTCAGAATAAGGGTCTGGAGGACCCAGAGTAAACATGCAGAACATTTCTCAAACACGCTAGAGTATTATTACTTTTGTGAAGTAAAAGTACCTTTCCAAAAGCTTATTTTAAGTACAGGTCAAAACTAGCGAATCACATACAGCCTATTTACTCAGTAACTTGTGGAACTATACACATAATAACATAATGAAATGAAATGAAAAAGAAACAGTTAGGAAGTAAATGAGAGATTTTGTTTCAAAATGTATTTCAATTTATATGTTATTGAGACTGGGCGTCAACATATAAAACTACAAGAACTATATTATGATAAACTACATTTATTAGAGAACTAATATGTGTTTTCCATTATACATCAGCTCTTATTCTTTTTAATATTCCTTTGGAAAGAAACTCATATGCTAATGACTAAAATGTAACTTTCTTCATGATTATACTTGAGTACAAATAAAAGTATTATCATTTGAAAAATAATCAGGAAAGTACAAATACATACAAAATTTACATGTAATTGAGAATAAATGTTCTATATAGAACCATATACAACCAATTCTCCATCAATCTGAAAAATTATTTCACCTTTCAAAGAACCGTTAAGCATGAAATGGTTCTATATAAAACACATGGTCCTAAATATAGCCATTGCTTTTACTAAAGAAACTTTGTAGAATTCTTTTTAAGCATGTACCGCACTATATCTAGGCCTATTGGAAATGATTAAAGAGAGTCAACTCCTTCAAGCTTGCTGACACTTTCGGTTTCCCAAAATGAGTATTGATTAAATTGGAATGAACATTTTTTTCATGAAGCTTTATCATGTGTTGGCTATTAAATGGATAGGCAGTGGCACCCTGGTTCGACCGCTGGTTGAATCTTAATGGATACTGATCATGAATAAATCTCTACTGTGGTATCTGTAAGTATTCCTCTTTTCAATTAAAAAAAAATTAAATTTTTATTGACTAATCACTGGGGTGTCCTTTTTTCAATGCATGAATATAGCCATTGTCTTCGGATGAGCAGTAGTATGGCTCCTTTTGAGTTAGGGATTAACAACATTGGGGAAAAATATAATAAATAATTTGATATTACAAAAACAAGAAGTAGTCAAAAAGATACATAGATAAGCTATTCTCATATGTGCTGAATTGTCAGTAGCAATTTGAGGGGTTTTCACAGGCAGTATTTAGTATTTTGTTTAGGACACTATATGGACAAATACAATCAATTAAACCAAACTGCAGTTATATTGCTACATATTACAGTTGAAAAAACATGGATTACCTATTGATGTGATGATTATAGAAACTGCTTTTCTTCTTCTTTTTACCAAAATAATTTGTCAGATCATGTGGATGACTTGATTCAACCCAGTGCCCACAGAACATCTGGGATTGGTCAGGATGCTCACAGCACACAATAAAACATTGTGTGAGATTGTTTAGGTGCTCCTTGCAGTGGACTCGCGACCTGTCCAGGGTGTATCCTGCCTTTCACCCAATGACAGCTGGGATAGGCTCCAGCACCCCCGCGACCCAGAACGAGAAGCGGCTTAGAAGATGTGTGTGTGTGTGTGTGTGTGTGTGTGGATAGAGGCGAATTTGCATACTGCACACTGCACACAAGAATAAAAACAATTATTCATAAAATCTAATGTTTTTTGAAGTACATTGATTAAAAAAAATCTTATCAGAAAATACATATTTCTCTCATATCTGTGTGAGACAATTATTGGCACCCCTTCATGTAATACTGTGTAAAGCTAACAGCTTTTCCTAGAGTTCTTTCCAAGAGTCTTTTTCTATAATGCATATTGAGACTTATTGAGACACCTGGCAAAAGATCTGAGGCTACTCCAACATACAGAACCTCTTCAGACCCTTCACTTTCTAAGGTCTATGCTTGTGGACTGTCCTCTTCAGCTCATCCCACAGGTTTTCTAAGGGCTTAACATCAGGGATCTGGGGCGACCAAGGCAAAATCTTAATTCTGTGGTCAGTGATTTTTGTTCATCAAGTTACCATATATGGAAATGAGTGTGGAAAAACACAGAAAATATAGCCTTAAACAGAAGCTGGACATATAAATCACTGCTCCCCCTTCAGATATTAAAATCACCATGTAGATGCCTCCTGTTGTATCAACACCTATCAGCAACTTAACAGAACTTAGAGCAGAGACATTACTTCAGTGCAATGCAATCTATCGTGGGCACAAACAGGAGAAACGTAATCTGCAAGTTTCACAGATATCAGCAAATACTTTGTGTGTAAAGGCACAGACTGATCTCATGCAACTGTCACCTTAACTTTGAACATGTCCACAACATCATATGCAGAATCTGGTCTAGCTGGCCATGAAATTTGAAATCATAAGTGTGTTGCTTATGTTTTTCTATTTTTATAGCTGCTAATATATGTGTGTACTAGTTCCACTAAGCCAGATGTTCCCATTCTGGACCATGACAATAAGTGAGAAACCTCTATAGCAACAAAAATTAAATCAAGAACATGAATAAATAATGCCTTGTATATCAAAATGAATCAAATCTCAAATCAGGTAACATAGCTTCCCTGTGCAGACCCTCTAGTGGCCATCCCACCAGCAGAATGGAAATCGACTTGGATATTTTGAATTTATGTAATCAAATAAAGGATCTTTCTCCGTAACTCTGTTGTTAAATTAACCAGAACACTGTTGGCTCTCTGTGTGTGAAATGTTGCGACTCGGTGTTGAGCTGCTAGTGAGCAACAAGGGCTGTATAAACAATTCAAACCTCTCTACAAAGATGGTCATGTTGAGATAAAACACACAGCAAACCTGCCGCTTCCTTCATATCAAACAATCCTGCACAGCTATCACAAAAACATTTTAAATTCATTGAAATACACAGCGGTATGCAAAAGTTTGAACACTCCTCAGTCATATTTGTGTTTTGTTCATTTTCTAAGTGAAAATAATTCTGGTGACACTTTATTCTGACATCTCACTGTAGATGGTTTGTAGATGCTCAGTCTGTCTTTAAGTAACATTCAGCTATATTCTATTAAATGCAACTGAACTTAAAGTTGAGTGCGACAGATTCTATATCTAACCCTACTCCTAAACCTAAACCTAACCTTAACTTCGACACAGAACCTACCCACTCCTAAACCAAACCTTCTCCACAATGTTGTTAATAATCAACTAGGTTTCAACAGAAAGTTAATAATTGAAGTAACTGTAAAGGACCATGAAGATAAAGTGTGACAGTTCAGATCAGCAAATAAACAGTAGTTGTGCATTCAATTCGAGCAGTGTGTTTTCCGTAGATAATGTGTTGAATTATTTTTACTTACAAAAAAAATTCTACAAAATATGATTTTTAAATAATATTTACAAGAGTGCCCAAACTTTTGTATTCCATCAACTTTATTAAAGAAGAATGTGCTCAGTCCAGCTGAGGGTACTCCTCCAAAACATCTTATCTTGGCATCTTATGAGAAAGGACAAACATTATTGTACAGATTCTAACAGTATATGATTTATCATTTAATAACTTTTTCCCCGACATGTTTATTTAATATACAGTCAAACATTCTGCTATCCAGCTTATAATGTTTAGGTCTACATTGTGTTACCTATTACTTAATATAAATGAACATTAAAATGACTGTTAATGAAAATATGACACGTGATTCCAGACTGTTGACTGTTGTGGAAGAGGGGTGTGGATATGATTCAACACGCTCTTTAGTGCAAAGCAGATAAAGAAGAACCTTAATATAATCCTAAATACAGGAAAGTGAAGGCAAGTGTTTGTTGAAACTCACCCAAATGACGAAATTAAAGATGAAGAGGAGGTATTTGATGCACACCTCTCCGCTGGTCAGCGCTGCCATGATGACCGGTGCTGAAACTGCGACCTGCAGCCTAATCAACGTCAGCACGACCTTTTGTTCTCCCGCTTTCGGCTTCTAAAGCGATTATACCCCAAAAAGCTGTGCTGATGAAAAAGTGGCTGTGCTGATGCACTTCGCTTATTCTCCGCTGGTCAGCGCTGCTCCGCCTACGGGATGACCGCGTGAGTAACGGTGCACTCCCACCACAGAGGAGAAAGAGGGGGCTCAGAACAGCGCCAGTGTTTTTTATGTACTCTGTTTTTTCCGTTAAAATGTGAGAGTACGTGACCCGGGAGTGGACACTGCTTATTATTAGACTGTTTATTGAGTGAGAAATCAACCACAGTCCTGACCCAAACTGTGGCTCTTTGACTAGAGCAAGTCTGCATGAATTTGTGCTCACAGTATGGGTTGGTCTGATGTCCCTCTCTGAAACTTAAGCTTGTTTGTTTGTTTGCTTTAGTGCACAGAGTGTATTCAGATTTGTAGCAAGCATATGTGTCGGCCTGAAGACTCTGAAACTTGTTGCTGATGTGATGAATTTGCCTAGTTATGTTATGCTCATGATGTCAAGTGACCAGTTTTTTAAAATGGATCTTCTTCTTCTTTCGGCTGCTCATTTTGGGGGTCGCCACAGGATCATCTGCCTCCAGCTTTCCTATCCACTGCCTCCTCTACTTATACACCAACCATCTCCATGTCCACCTTCAATACATCCATAAACCTAGTTTTAGTGGTAGGCCACATAAAATGACAGAGCGGGTCAGCGGATGCTGAGGTGCATAGTG
Organism: Pygocentrus nattereri; assembly: GCF_015220715.1. Lineage (NCBI taxonomy): Eukaryota > Metazoa > Chordata > Actinopteri > Characiformes > Serrasalmidae > Pygocentrus > Pygocentrus nattereri. The sequence goes on along the minus strand of NC_051211.1, from coordinate 40,230,195 downwards.
TGCAGAGGTCACCAACTTTCTGCAGAGTCAATCACTATAGACTTCCAAACTTCATGTGGCCTTTAGATTAGCTCAAGAACAGCGCGTAGAGAGCTTCATGGAATGGGTTTCTATGGCTGAGCAGCTGCATCCAAGCCTTACGTCACCAAGCGCAATGTGAAGCGTTGAATGCAGTGGTGTATAGCGCTGCCACTGGACTCTAGAGCAGTGGAGATGTGTTCTCTGGAGTGACGATTCACGCTTCTCGTCTGGCAATCTGATGACGAGTCTGAGTTTGGCAGTTGCCAGGAGTACTTGTCTGACTGCATTGTGCCAAGTGTAAAGTTTGGTGGAGGGGGGATTATGGTGTGGGGTTGTTTTTCAGGAGTTGGGCTCGGCCCCTTAGTTCCAGTGAAAGGAGCTCTTAATGGTTCAGCAGACCAAGAGATTTTGGATAATTTCACGCTCCCAACTTTGTGGGAACAGTTTAGGGATGGCCCCTTTCTGTTCGAACATGACTGCGCACCAATGCACAAAGCAAGGTCCATAAAGACATGGGTGAGCAAGTTTGGTGTGGAAGAACTTGACTGGATTACACAGAGTCCTGACCTCAACCCGATAGAATAAACCTTTGGGATGAGTTAGAGCAGAGTTGTTATAGCTGCAAAGGGTGGGCAGACATCATATTAAACCCAATGGATTAAAAATGGGATGTCACTCAATTTTATATGGATGTGAGACAGACAGGTGAATACGTTTGGCAGTAAAGTATATCTACACACAAAGAGTAACTGTACATTTTTTTGCTTTACTTTATATTTTCATGTGCTATTTTCTGCATAAGCAGTTGCTTAGAGCCCTGTAGACACCAAGTGCCTGCTGACAACTCTTAGGATATTACTGCACCATTATGTATAAGATGCTTTTCTAACTGTTTTCTAATTGTTAAAAGAACAAGAAGTGCTGGACATGGGGTCCATATAATGAAGTAGGATAATTTAAACAGACTCTCTGGCTGAAATTCTGCTTCACAAAAACAAACACAGCCATAGTTAACTCTCTTTATGTCAGCAGTTAACAAATTTCCCTGTTAATCCAGGTTTAGATACACAGGCTTTACATAATCCAGGTTTAGATCATCAGTTTGTGATTAATGCAGGTTTAGATTCTCAGGCTGTGATTAATCCAGGTTAAGATACTCAGTTTGTGATGAATCTAGATTTAGATACTCAGTTTGTGATTAGTCCAGGTTTAGATACTCAGGCTGTGATGAATCCAGGTTTAGATACTCAAACTCTGATTAATACAGACTTAGATAATCAGGCTATGATGAATTCAGGTTTAGATACTCAGGCTGTGATCAATCCAGGTTTAAATACTCAGGCCGTGATTAATCCAGGTTTAGATACTCTGTGATTAATCCAGGTTTAGATAATCAGGCTGTGATTAATTCAGGTTTAAATACTCAGGCTGTGATTAATCCAGGTTTAGATACTCTGTTTGTGATTAATCCAGGTTTAGATACTCAGGCTGTGATTAATCCAGGTTTAGATACTCTGTTTGTGATTAATCCAGGTTTAGATACACAGGCTGTGATTAATCCAGGTTTAGATACTCAGGATGTGATTAATCCAGGTTTAAATACTCAGGCTGTGATTAATCCAGGTTTAGATACTCTGTTTGTGATTAATCCAGGTTTAAATACTCAGGCTGTGATTAATCCAGGTTTAGATACTCAGGCTGTGATTAATCCAGGTTTAGATACTCAGGATGTGATTAATCCAGGTTTAAATACTCAGGCTGTGATTAATCCAGGTTTAGATACTCTGTTTGTGATTAATCCAGGTTTAGATACACAGGCTGTGATTAATCCAGGTTTAAATACTCAGGCTGTGATTAATCCAGGTTTAGATACTCAGGATGTGATTAATCCAGGTTTAAATACTCAGGCTGTGATTAATGAAATGAACCTTTATTGTCATTACACAATGTACTTGTACATTTGCGCAACGAAATTGGTTTACAGCCCCCCCCCCTCTTGGTGCAATAGAAATAGAAAGTTAAAATAGAAAATAGAAAAGTTTTAAAGTATAAACAAATTAAATAACAGATTAGAGCTACGGTTAACTATACAGGCGTAAGCATAAATGAACTAAGCTCTCCTAGTTAAGCATGGTGTTTAAGAGCATACATGACATGCAGTTTGGCCAATACAAAGAAAATATAGATTTTGCAGGAACATTAAGCTGAGGTGCTAAAAAAACAGGAAACCATGGTTGAGCCAGATGTGGCTGCCAGGAAGGATGCTATACATTTTGATTAGACAGACAGGTATAAGATGACTGTTAATTAAAAAAGTTTGTGTGCTTACAGAACAGTTTTATTTTACAGAATAAGGTTCTTCTTTTATATAAATCTGCAGAATTTCTTTCAAGCATTAATTCTACAGTACCAAAATCCTGCTCAGGGCCCCCAAAGGACAAGATTTGGCCCTGCTTTCACATTTTTCCGATCGCTCACAAGCTTCAAAGCAAGGTTGTGTAATTTACTCACAGAAGCAAAATTTTATCCAAATCACATTTTCTTTTTATGTCAGATAATGTCAGGTCCCTAACCACGGTGGAGGTCAATACAATGGTTGTAGGAGAGCAAATATTATTATTAAAGTAATACTCCAACATTTTTCAACCTAATCGCTATGATCTGCATCTGTTGTGTGGGATTGATTACCGTGGACAATCATTTTGACACATTTCTGTTTTCTTTGTTAATAAAGAACAGAAAACCTGTTGATTTGATTTTGACTTGTATGGGTAGTTCCTTTTCATCTTCCCATTGATTTCTATTATTCTGTTACAAATCAGCTCTCTAAGTACAGGAAAATGATCATCCATGGTAAACGACCATATGCTACAGATGTGTCAGGTAGAGATTAGGTTGAAAAATGCTGGGGTGTTTCTTTAACCACAAGCCCAAAGACTTAACACAGGCATCACCTGCCCTAGAAATGATCCCATGATTGTAGGATGCACATGCTGGCTCAGTGCCAAGGCATACAAACCAACCAGATTGCAACATGACAGAGTAACCACTCAGAAAAACAACAACATACAGATTCTTCCTACAAAATGAGTTTCTGAGGGCTCGCGTTATGAAATTTGTGGCCTCTATAGATGCTGTCATTGCGGATCATTAATATGCGCTGTTGCCTTGCTCATCATTGCCATCACATTGTGCTCGCCACTGCATATGCAGAGTGTGACAGATCCTCCTCCCTCTCATCAATAACGTTTATGGCTTTGTCTGATTTTCCTTCAAGCTGCTTGTATCAGGGTGGTACAGAGGAAAGGACAGTAAGGATGACAATTGCGCCTTAAGGAGAGGCACTGTTTTGGACAGAAGAATGGAAGCCATTGTCATGGACACAGCGCCGCACGCCCTCACCCACTCACCAGTGTTGTGACAGCCATCCAGCTCCGTCAGTGTCGCACGTCATCCTTAGCAACCAGAACACAATAGCTGTCAATCATGTGGTTAGAAACAGCTCAGAAGCCACAGAATGTGCCAGTATGGAATTAGAAAAACTGAATCACAATGATGGAATGAAGAGATTGTGTATGAATAAAAGCATGTTTTCCAGTGGCACTTTTAGATAGCCCACAGTGCTGAGGTTTATTTTAACCTTCTGTTGTATACCTTTAAAACATGCATCATGCATAATTGTTTTCTTAACAACAGCACCAATCCTGCCAGCTAAAAGTTACCCCAGTCTCTAAACTGGGTGCTAGAGTTTGTTTGTGTGTATTTCAGTGCTTCACTTGATGTTCTGAATTGAGATTTAGGATTGAGGTCTGGCGATTTTGCTCAAAATGTCCCATTGTTCCAACATGTCTGTTGATCTAGTCAAATAAAGACACCCTAGAGTTGTCGTCCTGGAATGAGAGAGTGCCAGTATTGCATTATTCTAGGACATGAGACATAAACTTCATAGAAGAGTGGGCCAAAATAGACAGGAGCTATCTTAAAAACTGGTTTACACCTTACCTGACCAGACTGATGCTGATGCTTGTCTTTATCAAATACTGTTAAAAATAAAGGTTCTGTCCAGGTATATTTTTTGTTCATAGGTACAAACAATGAAAATGTTCCCCCAAAAGTACAACAGTGGCTTTAAGGTCCAGTTGTGTACCTTAAATATGTTTTCCCCAGGTAAAAAGTACATATTTGTACCTTTTCATAAGCTCATGTCTTAAAACAGAACAATAAAATAAAAGGCTGGAGACAGACAGGGTGTGTGGAGTCAATACAATTTAGAAAATATCATTTCAGTGGATTATGGTGCAATTATGTTCCCTGACAAAAGGTACTGAGATGTACCCTTGAGGGTACCACCCCAGTGACAGTTGACTAGCTTTTTTTCTGAGAATGTAGTGCCTCAATGTGCTTCATAAAGGTGCCCAAAGGGTTCTTTGGAGCGCTGGTATTGAAAAATCACCTTTGGTTCTTTTATTTATTTATACATTAATTTGTGCACTCAGGGATGATTGACTATATCCTACAAACACCACAAACAGATATTAGGTTGAAAATGTTGGAGAATTCTTTAAAAATACATCCACTGAAATATTCTTTAGGAAACTAAAGATGGTTCTTCTGTGGCACACTTCACCTAGTCACACTTCATCTAGTCTGGGGTCAGGAGAGCCTTTTAAGCATGGTGTTTAAGAGCATACATGATTGGCAGTTTAGCCAGTACAAAGAAAATATAGATTTTGCAAGAACACTAAGCTGAGGTGCTAAAAAACAGGAAACCATATAGCTCATACCACATAGCTGCCAGGAAGGGTGTTAAAATATTTTGCTCAAAATAAGGCATGTAGATAAGCTTAGAAAAGCTGAAGGCTAATTTTTGTTCAGTTAGAACATCACTGTGTTTGTGCTGCTCTGGTCATGAACATGATGTACTTTTTCCTTGACTAGAGGCAGAAAAACCTGTGGTTACTCTTTCCTCTGATCTTATGCAGCATTGCTGGACACACTGTGACTGAAACATAATGTTCAGATGCGGCTGCATCAGTGTCCACTTCTTTCTGTCAGCTGCAAGAAGGCCATTTAATTTATAGAATCCATAGTCAGGTACTGTTATATTACTTCCTTTAGCACTGACCATGGAACATCAGTTATGGAAGCTTAACTAGCTCTTCTTGGCCTGTAACCCCTCAAAGATACAAGACAAAGTCTTTGTTACATCTCCTGAAACTTTTCTTTAAAATTTATTTTCAGTGTGTTTTTATACTTTTCGGTGTATGAAGCTCACCAAACAGAAAGCAGCCAACCAAAATTCAGTTAGGCTGGGGACTAAAAAGACACTTTGTTCTATTTTGCCCACTATATTTCCCTACTGGCTTTTGAGCATAATCAGTCTTGGTTGTTACTTTCAGACGTAAAAGCATGTAATTGTTGTAAATCAAGCAACAGGTGTTATTTTGACCTATTAAACTCAACAGAATTTAACCGGCTCACCGCTGCTAACCAATTATCAATGAGGGTGATAAAAGGGCCTGTGTTCCGCCCCAAAAAAGGCAAGGTTCAGGCTGGCAGCCCTCTCTGTCTGACACAAAGCCAGCCTTCAGAACATATCTTAGCATCTTGTGAGGCCATGAGATTTTGGTAGATCACCACAGTGTGGGGGAAGATGGGTGGATTGTGAAAGAATTATCAGTTTCTAAGGAAGTTTGGGCTGTGACTCCAGTGAGCCTAGCTCTGACTTTTACAACATCTGGAGTCAGATACCACACTTAAGCTGTTTAATTTCCAGCCATTCAGTGCAGATTATTGATTTTTCAGTGTCAGAGCAAAGCAGAAAACACATTTAACAAGAAATCTACACAGGAGGCTCAACAACTAAATATCTTTTTTTATTATTATTTTCTAGTGTGTCCACATACTAATGTCCACACTTTACATTCATTAGCTTCCATTCTTTTCAGGAGATTTCAAAAAATTCAAAGTCAAAATTTATTCATATAGTGCATTTTACAACAGGTGTTGTCACAAAGCAGCTTAACAGAAAAATCCGGGTCCAAGTCCCCATGAGCAAGCCAGTGGCGACAGAGGCAAAGAAAAACTCCCTAAGAGGAAGAAACCTTGAGAGGAGACTCAAAAGGGGAAGCCATCCTCCTCTGGTTGACACCAGATAGCAAACAGCATTAATGTAAAACATTAAAATAATGAAACAGGGAAAAAGCAATGGTTATAATTAAATAGTTTGAGTCTGTGCAGCAGCAGTTGTATCATCAGAAAGGTCAGTTTACGCAGGCGAGCTTTGCACAGCATTGTACAGTGAGAAGGCTGGTGAGCAGTGGGCACCCGATCAAGGCAGAAGGTTGGTTATATTTTCTTTAATAATTTTACAAATCATAAATTTAGACTCATGAGTCAATAAAACTTTACCCTGCATCTCAGATGTCCAGTTAATTGTTTTTTCTACACATCCTTCCAGACTGTAACGTCGGGGAGCGATGATGAGGCGGACACATGTGCTGAGATAAGACTCATAGCATTGAGTTGTTTTCTCAAAGTGGAAGGATGGACAGAATTACCTGTGGATTATTTCCTCTCTCTGAAAGATGAAAAATTTAGCGCTGTTTATCTGATGGGGACGGTTTTCGGGGTTCTACCACATCCATGGGCGGTCTGTTAATTAGGGTGATTGGGCGACGCATCACCAAAGGATGAAAGGGAAGAATTTTTTCTAAGAATTTTTAATTCTTCCCTGTCTTGGGTGCAACGTCCAATTCGATTGCCAGTGCGATTTTCTGTCAAAGTAAATCACAAACTGAGAAAGTGTTTTTTTGTTTTGTTTTGTTTTTTGACAGGTCCGTGACACAATCGTGGTTCATGCTAAAGAAAGGTTCTCCTTCAATGACCACCTTGTCAGTGCCACACTGCTACAAGGAGAGATGTTTGAACACATCGGCATACATTTCCTGCTGAGGCTCTGAACACCACCCTCATGGCATACCCCATGCTGAATAAGGCAAAGCTCAAGACAGAGCTGTCGCTCATCTCTGAGAGTTCTGAATTCAAAGGCTGCTGTGCTGCACTGGCACTATACCAGGTTCTACTGAGGTACAACCTCCAGGAGACTTTTTCTGAGACTGTGGCTCTGTTGAACATCCTCATAACCACTCCCATGACAAAGGCTGAAGTTGACAGGTGTTTCTCAATCATAAAAAGAATAAAGACATTCCTATGAAATGCAATGGGACAGGAATGTCTGAATGCACTGGTCATGCTTTCAATGGAGAGAGAACTGGTCAGGAACATGCCTGACTTCAATGAGAGGGTAATTGATCACTTTGCTGCTTTTAAAGAGAGATGAATAAAATTTCAGTACAAGTGACAAATGTAACTGGTGATTGTACTTATTATATCTCCCCAATTGTTTAATTGTTAGTGTTTTTATTCATTACACTAGCCCTAGTGCCACTGTCAATCTTTATTCTAGAACGTCAGCACCTAAAATAAAATGCTTTCTGATGAAGACTGAATTAAAGATTTGATTTATTGTAAATCTGGTCTCTCTCCATGTTCAAAGTTGTTAGTGAGGGCAAACTGAGAGATGACCACAGTTTTATTCAAGATGATATTTACAGAGAAGTCCAGGATATATCAGTACACAAATACTGTACAGTATATAATGTAAGAGAAATATGTATATATATTTACATTTCAATTGGTTAGCCAGCTGTTTTTTTATTTACACATTGAACAGGTCACCTTGGCTATCATCACAACAATTGCCCCCCCTGAGATATTTGGCAGGAGCCGCCACTGACCACATCTTGCACTGTTCTTAAGAGTCATACTTTTTCTGCATCTTTTAATAATTTTTTGGACTCAAGTTTTGGAAACTCCTGTTTTTTTGGTCCTCATTATGCTTTGATTTTCCCCTTCATTATACAACTGGATTGTCTTACATCTAATCTTTTCAGATATATCTTCTGAAAACTAATAAAAGTTTTAAAAAGAAAGAAAAGTAATAATTTTATTTGATGATCTACTTTATCTATACCTGCTCTTCCTCAGTCATAGAAATGATTTGTTTCATCAACAACATCTTTGGTTCCAGAAAGTATAAGAACTCTGAATGTTAGTCAAACGTTCACCAACTTTGAAACTGATTCTGAAGTCTGAAATTTGAAGTTTTTAAATTTGAAGTTTTAAAATTTAAAAATGAAGACGTGCTGGGTATGTATGGTGTGAAAGACAGAAATGTGGAAGGTCAGATGGATGTAGATTTTGCAAAGAGAATGGAAATGGCTGTGGTGAACACGTATTTTCAGAAGAGGGACACAGGGTGACATACAAGAGTGGAGGGAGGTGCACACAGGTGGATTATATCCTTAGCAGGAGATGCCACCTAAAGGAGATTGGAGATTGTAAAGTGGTGCCAGGGGAAAGTGTAGCAAGGCAGCATAGGGTGATTGTAGAATGAGATTAGAAACAAAGAAGAGGAAGAGAGTGAAGACAGAGCCAAAGATTAGATGGTGGAAGCTGAAGGAGGAGGATGGTTGCAGGCAGTTCAGGGAAAAACAGGCCCTTGGGGGCAGTGAGGGGCTACCTGAGGACTGAGAAAATACAGCTAAGGTGGTGAGAGAAACTGGCAAGAATGTGTTGGGTGTTTCGTCTGGTCAGAGGAAAGAAGACAAGGAAAGTTGGTGGTGGAATGAGGAAGTCCAGGAGAGTATTCAGAAAAGAAGGCAGCTAAGAAAAAGTCGGATAACCAGAGAGATGAAGGAAGTAGGCAGGAGTACTGTGAGGCTAGTCGCATAGCGAAAAGAATGGTGGCAAAGGCAAAGGCTCAGGCCTAGGATGAGCTGTATGACAGGCTGGACAGTAAAGAAGGAGTAAAGGACTTGTATCGTTTGGCTAAACAGAGAGATAGAGCTGGAAAGGATGTACAGCAGGTTAGGCTGATTAAGGATAGATGGAAGGAGTACTTTGAAGAACTAATGAATGAGGAAAATGAGAGAGAGAGGACAATGGGGGGAGAGATGGTGGATCAGGATGTGCAGAGAATTAGTAAGGTGGAAGTGAGGGCAGCTTTAAAAAGGATGAAGAATGGAAAGGCAGTTGGTCCAGATGACATACCTGTGGAGGTATGGAGATGTTTAGGAGAGAAGGCAGTGGAGAGTGAGAGGATGCCTGATGAGTGGAGAAGCAGTGTACTGGTCCACATTTTTAAGAACAAGGGTGATGTGCAGAGCTGCAGTAACTACAGAGGTATAAAGTTGATGAGCCACACCATGAAGGTATGGGAAAGAATTGTTGAAGCAAGGCTAAGGCGAGAGGTTCAGATCAGTGAGCAGCAGTTTGGTTTCATGCCCAGAAAGAGTACCACAGATGCAATTTTTGCGTTGAGAGTGTTGGTAGAGAAGTACAGAGAAGGTCAGAAGGAGCTACATTGTGTCTTTGTGGATATAGAGAAGGCATATGATAGGGTGCCAAGAGAGGAACCGTGGTACTGTATGAGGAAGTCAGGTGTAGCTGAAAAGTATGTTAGGGTGGTGCAGGACATGTATGAGGATAGTAAGACAGTGGTGAGGTGTACAGTTGGAGTGACAAATGGTTTCAAGGTGAAGGGAGGGTTACATCAGAGATCAGCTCTGAGCCCCTTCTTGTTTGCAATGGTGATGGAAAGGTTGACAGATGAGGTCAGGCAGGAGGCTCCATGGACCATGATGTTTGCAGATGACATTGTAATCTGTAGTGAGAGTAGAGAGCAGGTGGAAGAGAATCTGGAGAGGTGGAGGTTTGCACTGGAGAGGAGAGGAATGAAGGTCAGTAGAGACAAGACGGAATACATGTGTGTGAATGAGAGGGAGGCAGGTGGAAAGGTAAGGATGCAAGGAGTAGAGGTCGTAAAGGTGGATGACTTCAAATATCTTGGGTCAACCATCCAGAGCAATGGACAGTGTAGAAAAGAGGTGAAGAAGAGGGTGCAGGCAGGATGGAGTGGGTGGAGACGGGTGTCAGGGCTGATGTGTGACAGAAGGATAGCAGCAAGACAGTAGTGTGTCCTGCTATGATGTATGGTTTGGAGACTGTGGCACTTTATACTAAGTGTAATATATCTTTTCAGTCTTAAGTTTTAAAACTTTGCTGTAGCTTTGAAGAAGAAGATGCTTCCCTAATTAAAATGCTGTGTGATTGTATGTGTCTCAAAACATCTTGAGTAAACAAAGTAGTTATTTATCCAAAATCACAAACAGTTCTTTGTATTGTCTCTAATGACAGCTCAGAAAACATTGCACTTTCTTGGAAAGAATCTAGTCCCGCACCTTTAGGTGTTAAGTAACCATGTTATTAGAAAACAACATTGCAGTGGGTGTTTATACAGAGTTTATACTTTGATATGAGGAATGAAACTACTGGATATTTCTGTCCAGTCACAGGGAAACACTGTAGTTTAAACTGAGTTTAACTTTTGATGTAATACATGAAAGCATGATAGTGGTGCCTTTGTGTTTAGCTGTTATAATGCTCTATTGTTGAAGCTTTTGCTATTTTATATTTGTTGATTTGTGCTTGGTGAAAGTCATAAAAACATTTCTCCTTAACCTCTAAAAAAACATTGATGTTGTCATGTATGTCCATTATTCACTCTCATAAACATATAACTACAAATAACTGATATGGTAGCTACTGAATTATTTATAGTAGTAACTGAATAATAAGTTTTAATGGAATAATAAATCTAGAGTTCAAGGGGTTTATTTAAAGGGAAAGGAACAGTTTGATAATGAAAGAAATGTGACACGTCCTTGTTCTGACCACTTGAGGGAGCCAGTAACACATTTTCACATGCCATCGTTCTGGGGAATGACTGCAAATGACAGAAATGATGAGAACTCGTCCATCCCTCTGGTCTCTTCAGAGGACCATAATCAGTTGGGTTATGATCACCTTACATCAAAACCTAACACAGTCATAAACCTAAAACAAAGTAATAATAGTAGTAATAGTACAAATTTATATATATATAATTTTTTCAACTTTATTTTGGACCATTTCAGGTATTTTCAAATAATACCAAAAACTGGACATACAAGGTTTTGTTCCAACAGCAGCAATGTATATATTATATATTACATGCAAATTTGCCCTTGAACTGATAATCAGTACCTCTGACTAGATAATACATTTCTTTTCCACCTTTTTATTTCATTAGCCTTGTGTATATAAAGAATAACATTTTTGGTAAGTCTATGGGAAGAGGAGCCTGAGGACAGATAACTCTCTTCATTTGCTTCACTCATTTATCAAATTCATATATATTTAAGGGTTCTTTACTCACATGTTTGACCTGCCTTGGGCCATTTGGCCCTGTGAGACCCCTGAGCACTGACCCCACTGGTCTAATTAGTAACCGATGTCTGTATGCCATAAAATGACTCCAAATTTCTCCAAGACTCCAAAGAATCCTATTTGGCACATTTAATTTTAAGAGGGAGTAAAAAACAGAAAATCTAAATTTCTTATTATTATTTGTGCTGTTTAGGGCCTTCAGGCTGAAAAGTAATAATGTATCATTTTAGTTCAGTTTCCACTCCCCTGGGATCTCTGTAGTTAACTCTTGACAATTGCCCAATAATAGTTTATAATAGAAAACAGTAGGACCTAGCTTATCTGTAGACACTGTAGTTCAGGGTAGCTGAGCTTGAGTCCTGGATGGCTGGAGGTTTCCCTGCTTAAATTGAACTCATCAGTTTAATTTAATTGAACTCATCAGTTAGTTATCAGCGTTAACAGGTGTGTTAGAGCAGCACCAAACTGCACTCTTAAAAATAAAGTGGCCTAAATGTTTCTTGTTCAAAATATTTACATATCTCATTTACAAAAATGGTTCAGCAGAAACCCTCCACTGAAGGTTCTTTAGGGTTCTTTAAGCGGTTGGTTAAAGGACCTTTCATCGCACCATGATTTCTGCTAGAGTATGCAGGGCTCTGGTTCACTTGGCACCATGTGTTGTATAAACCTGAAGCTTTGCTGATTATTTATTCTTCTGAACATGTTTAATATAAAATCTGCAGTGTGTAGACATTATATCAGCGTAACTAGTCCAGTAAAACAATGCTGTTATAGCCAGCTACTCTTTAGGTAGTAGTACTAATCCACTTCATTTCCAGCACCCCACCTTGTGTAGTTGAGCCTATATTAAGATGTGTAGTGTAACCCTTAAATGAGCATGAATGGGATGATGAAGATCCATTTAGCAGCCCTGCTTTTGAAGAGTTAAAAATGTGACATATTTTGCGTTCTTGTTTCCAAGAGGGGAATCAACCAAATCGAGAGCAGCTGCCGAGCTGTGTGGGTGAGCGCTTTATGCCTATTTATGTGCACAGCCTCTGAATGGAGTAACTTTCAATCTCATCCATACCATTCCACTACCATGGCCTGAATGTGAAAGCCTGTTGGGAGATTGGCAGAGTGATGTAGTGGCCTATATCATCAACCCACAACAGCTGAAATTATTCAGAAAGCTTTATCTTCCATATGTTGTTTTTATTAGAGCTATATGAAGTAAATCAGCTCATATAAGTAGCTTAAAGACTGTCGTTCCTTAAGCCATGTTAATCAAGTTGGGGGTGCGTTGCAATTTTGCCGTACTTTGAAGTTTCTGTGAGAAGAAGAGAAAAACATCTTGGGAACCACGTTTGGAACATCTGCATGGCCTATACAGTAAGACGCCTAAGCTCCTTGTTTAAAATCATTTCTCTTGGCAATAAGTGTGTTGCTGCTTGTAAAATCACAAGTACACTTACAGGCTAAATCTCAAATGGGTCCTTACTCACTTGATTATATATATAGAGCGGAACTGTACATACATGGATGAATCCCAAATTACTATATGTTAGATATGTCATGCACTATTTGAGTGGAGGAGCCATTATTTTAAGACCTATATAGGGCACTATGTAGGGAGTAGGGAGCCATTTGAAATTCAGCCATAATGAAGTTCTGTTTAGCCAAAACAATTATTGGATGATAACACTTCATCTCAAAAAAGATGGCTCCTCAAGGGTTCTTTAGCAAAGGAAATGGTTCTATTTGTATAGAAAGGGTTCTTTTGCTATTACAAACTTGATATCAAAACAATGGAAAAACCCATTTTAGTGCTATACAGAACCAATTTAAAAAGGTTCTATATAGAATTATATACCTACGTTCTCAATCAATCTGAAGAACCATTTCACCATGCAAAAAACCACACAAAATGGTTCTATATAGAACTCAGGGTTCTAAACAGAACCATTCACTTTACTAAAGAATCCTTGAAGAACCATCTGTCTATCAGGTGTACCAGTAATACTGGGCTTCCTCAAGCAGAGGTTACATATAATGAAACATCACTACCATCAGTACTTCTGTATCAATGGGGCTCATTCACCAATATCTTCCTAAGGTTCTTCTTAAATGTTCTTAAGGAAGGTCCTAGATAATGGCTACGTCAGATTCATAACGTGTTCTTAAACCACAGAAGTGTGGCTTTGTGCTCTTGAGTATGTATAAATTCTGTTCTTACTTAAGTACAAATCCTGAATAAGAAAACATTAGTGAACGTCACAGTCTTTGTGAAAACTGGGCAATCTTAAGAATGGTTGGTGAATGAGGCCCATATTCGTTCTAATATTAGTGTTTTTATATTAGTGAACAAATAAACATTTTATTACAACTTTTTAATTCCAGTTCTCTCCGGTGCCTAAAACATTTGCAAAGCACTGTATGTGTTGATGTTGCATTTTCCAGTTTTCAGTGCGCAAATCACTAGTGTAAACTCAACCCCTGGGTCTACCATGAGTCTTGACGTTCATCTTTCACAGGGCCTCAATGTGCACTATCATCCTGATTAGCTAGGCTGACTTCAGTCAATCTAAAACCCCAGTGCACATATGCCAGTCACAAAGCTGGACCTAATAAAGTCTACGACATTGTTGATTTCCTTGAAGACAGGTCAAGTGTTCCTCGAAAGACAGGTACGTGCTGCCTTAATATTTAATAACACAGATATTTAACAGCCCCGGTGTAATAAGACACTATAGCTCTCTGTGAGGCTTTCAGAGCATTCAGGGTCCAGGCTCACCTTGGACAGATTTACTGCATCCTGTTTTTTTCCATGAAACTTTGCACTTTTTTTCTTTTTTTTCTTCTCTTTCTGTTTTTTTTTTCATAATTGAGAGCTTAAAAGGGCCGTTTCCAGAATGAAAGTCCCATTTTGAGCTCTTTTCCACCAAGTCGAGGTCAAAACAGGACTGGCATGGGTCGTGGACTCTGTGCACTAAACCAAGACAGAAGGTCCTGGCAATTAGTCAAAGTTTGGCCCGACCATAAGCCTCCTCTCGAACAGGCATGGTATTAACTGCCACAACAGTCTGCAAAGTAAGCCTGGACAAAGCCAGGAGAGGATTTCGCAACCTGACAGCACCCAAGCGTCCAAAGATCCGTTTGCCGCTGCCTTTCGCCTGTGACATGGCCGTGAGCAGGTCCAGATCGTCCTCGCAGAGTGGTAAGTGGCATGTCACTCCTGGCTCAAACAGACGGAGTTGGCGCGATTCGCTAATCCCCATAGTGTGTTTTTACTTCTCGCATGGTTGGCGCTGTTGCGCTTTAGTTAGCCTAATTAAGTCGCTGCTGGTGATGAAGGTGGGGAACTTCAGAACCGAACTCGACTCACAGTGAACGGCCGCGCGTGGAGGAGGACATATTTAATGATGTTGTGCAGAAATAGAGTGTACAGCGCTGTGGGAAGTGCCGGGGACCTGAGTAAACAATGCGCAATGCGATGGCGCACGTTTACGCATGGATCACATGCGCTTATTATCCTCAGCGCTGCTCTCAGACAAGTTTACCAAGTCATCTGCCAATTATTTTACGTGTTTAAACGACTTATTTCGCTAAGAACTTTTTAAAGGCGACTGTCCATGGTGCTGAAATCAAGTTCAGTGACCGCCAGCCCACCCTAGTCCACACAGATCAACACAACACAACACAACCAAATCACCTTTAGAAACACTCCATCATTTATAAACCTTTTGTTCCATGTAGTTGAAGCTTGGAATACCACTGTGGACCAGGTGAAGGTGTCCATAGCCATGAGCGAGTCATCTTCCATCCACAGTGACAGGCTGTACAGCATAGCCAGGGAACTTTCTGGAATGGGATTCGATCCGGTCAGCTACACGTTTGACGACCCCTTCAACTTCATCGACGACCGAACGCGCTCTGTGAGTGACTTTTCCATGTCAACAATGTGTTTTTCTCAAGCTTTTGCTTTGTGTTTTTGCCCACCTGCATCTTATGTGAGCCCTGCTGAAAAAAAATTCAATTAGAATAATTAGGATTAAAACCTAAACTGATGCTTTTGCTTTCTAATAAGAAATGGCTTCATAGTTGCTATTACAGACCACTAGTTTTCTGTAGGGCATCTGGAGTCAGTCCCAGAACACATGTTATCCCTTACACTGTGATATCAACCCACCATGAAAACTCATTAGTGAAAACACCATTAGTGACTATTGGATGCCACCAGAAACTTAATGGTTTCTATGATTTTTTTCAGCAGGCAGTTCACTCATGAAAATTTCATCAAGTTCCTGACCTCAAGTATTTATAACATCATGTCTCTCAAAAATGTGACACTGGATAAGACCTGAGCCAGATGGGTGAAGGAGCCTGGAGCAGAGATACCTGACACAACCTGGCGCAGCTCTTTATAGAGTTAAGGGCTCATTCAGTATAAGGATCCATTATAGTAATGCTAAGATTCGGCCCCAGAATAGACGAATCACGTAATCCATATCATTCTGCCAAGGCTGTCTTAGGTCATGTTCTGGCTGCGTCCCAGACTGGCAGACTTCTGATCTTCCGTATTTAAAACTTTATCACAGACATCTGATGTAGAAAAGCAGCCCCATTTTGAAAGCTCCAGGAAATGATGTTCCAGGAAAATAAGATGCTTTTGCCTCTTCCTCTCTCCCAGCATGCAGAAGGATTTGGTTAGATTTTGGAAAAATCAGGCTCATCTTTCAGACTGGCTTACTGACCCTTTACTGTTCCTCAAACAAAAGCATATTAAATGCTGTTCTAGAGGGTCAAGCACCCAAACAAAAAACAAGCAAACAAATACATGAAATGAATGCAGGCTCGGATTCTCACTTTCTCCCTCAGTTTGTATTAAGACAATGTAAATAACAGTTGGAATGAGCAGGTAACAAGTCCCAAAAATCTATAGTTACAGTCGTAAACAAACGTTTTGGTGCTCATGGTTAAATGACACGTTCTGTTGAGTTTCTTATTGAAAATTTGTTAACACCCTCTACAGAAAACATACAGTTTAATGCACAATTACTGTTACTATTGGCTGAATTTAACATATTGGAAAAAATTAAATAAAATATTTTTCACAATATGTTAAAACTTAAAGAAATTATGCACTAAAATTTGCTGACAAATGGCAAATTTCTTCATAGAGAAGTTATGTTTAACAAAACATATCATTTGACTGGGGTGCCCAAACTTTTGCACACACCTGTATATAGATTCATGACAACTCAAAAAGCCACTTGAACGCTGAAAAGAATGCTTGAACGCTTTCTTGAATGATTACATGGTTACCATGGCTGATTGCCTGTTGTATGATTCTTTAAAGAATCATTTAAAAATGGATCTATGTAGCACCATATTGGGTTCCATTATGGTTACACGTCCTTTTTGATACTATACAGAAGCATTTTTGCTGAGTTTGTGTGGTATTTCAGAAGGCAGGTAGACTATTCCCTCACTTTTTCAAGCACCAGCAAAAGAAGCTATTACATTGTGTGACTATCTGACATCTGCTTTATTGATTCAGTTGTCCACAGTGTTCCTTGGTGTCAGAACGGGTAGGTGGAAAGAAGGTTTACTCTGAAAAACATGATGAATGGTTTGCTAAATAGAAATATTTTTAAAAATGGCATGGCATGGCAGTAGCACAAGACCCGTACTGAGCTGGCATTATGGTCCTGAACCAATAATTGATATCAACCAAATGTTCATCTTTCCTGCTCAGCAGAGATGGATACAGCAGCCTACACCTATCCTCCAGTAAAAGCAGTCTTACTTCAAGATGCTCGAGAAGACGTAGAAGTAGCTACTAAAAGCAACTTGAGTAGGAGTGAAATGTCTCAGCTCAAAACTCCTGAAGTATTGAGTTCCCTGTAGTATAGAACTGCAGCAGAACATCCATCAGCACAGGAACACTGTCTGCTCTGCTCTGTTCTTCTCTTGTAGGGATCTTTTGGTTTAAAGCAGTAACAGAACAGAAATTAAACAGATTTATATGTAAATGATCAAAATGGAAATGTGGCTTCCTCACAGATATGAACATTACAGAGCTTAGAAAAATAAAAATAAATCAACCTTGTGTTTAAGCACATGCAGCTGAGCGAATGTACCCGACAATACAAAGGTTTGGAATCACTGGATTATATTAGTAACTGCTGTAATTTTATTCATTTGAACTAATACAGTGTAGACTGAAATACTATTAGCTGGAAACCAGAAGGTACATCTTAAGATATATTGTTCAATGTTTCAAGCTCATGAAAAAGATTGAAAAAATATGAAGATTTAAGCATTAATAAATGATACAATACATTACTACTCTACAGAAATACTGTAACTGATACTGAGATTTGACCACCATGTTTCAAATACGAGGCATTCTGGATCTTAATCGGGTTTGTAGCTACAACTCAGAGTGAGGTTGCCACTGATATGCTAATTATTAAATGCAGTGTCATCAGACTCTCATAACTGATTGGTAACTATCCTGATGGCAGATTTTCACCATATAGCATAATCAATGATTTATTGATGTTGTCTGCCTCACTTTCCATAACTGTGGGGCCCAGAAGGGTGGCCATGTTTGGGTGGCACTTGCCACCACTGGTCATCCCTTGACTATGCCTCTGATGTTAATTTGATTAAACCTTAACAGGAGAATTCCACCAACTTTTTAAAATTTCTCTATATTTAAATGGTTAGGAGGTAAACAGTCATTCAGAAAGTCAAGTCAGAATCCACAGTAGTAATGACAGGAACCAGACGTCTGAAGAGTTTAATGCACCTTCAAAGAAATGTATTACATGAATTGTTTATGAGAACACTGATTGATGTCTGAGACATTGTTTTACAATAGTTCTGAGAAGGTTTTGGCCTAAAACATGGGCTGTTAAAATACATTCATAGAGTACAGGCACATGCAGGGCATTGCAAGGCAAAATAGTCCTCACTGATTTTTTTAGAGACTTGTAATGGCCGTTAATAATGTTACATATGACATGCATAGGTTTACTAGTCATTTTGGACAGTAAATGGCTAAAGTTGTGTTGTAGACAGTGTTACCTCTGTTTCTTAGCAGCACTACTTTAAAGAAATCTAAGTCTGAACGTTTCTCATCAGCGAACCATTTCTTTAGACTTTAGATCTCAATAAATTTCAAACGTGGGTGGAACTCCCCTTCAACGTTACTGCATTCACACTCATTAAGGAATCTGAAGTTTCTTCATTATCAGTTTGCTACTAATTAAATGACATCTGCGAGGCTGTAAAGTAGCATCATAATAGAATAAATTCATACATTTATCCGCAATATTTTTTATTTTTTAATATATTAAAAACAGAGAAAGCAAAATTGTGATTCCAAACCTCTGAACGCTCGTGTCCGTGCTAATTGCACAACTGCCCACGTTTGCTAATCGATCTACAATTTAAAGACAAAAACACCCGTACTTTCGTTTCTGAACACGGAAAAGTGCCTAAATTCTCCCACCGCATTCCCACCAGCCCTAACTGTGGCCGCTCCGCGCGCACAGGTGTCTCCCTGATTCCTGGAATTAGCGAGTGACGAATCCCGAGTTTCTATGGAGATCCGTAGGTGCGCGCGGCTCCTAGTCAACCGGCTGGCTGGCACAGCGCGCGATGCAGAAAGCACATAGCAGGCAGGCGGATGGGTTGCTCGCCCTGCGCGTTACATGAAGGTTTGGACGATGAGGATGGCAGGCAGCGTTGCGCTCGAGGTGACTGGGGTGTGGACATGCTCTGAATAAAGCAGGCAGTTGTGCAACGGTTTCAACTCGTCTGAATCTCTCTCTCTCTCTCTCTCTCTCTCTCTCTCTATTTGGCTTCCCTTAAAGAGCTCCAACATGCTGCACTCTTCCAGGGATGACAAGCTACCTGTGAGTACGCCGCTCAATTTCTGAATAAACTCAGCTGCTGTGTTTGCACTGTGATTTGTTGCGGGTTATAATCACATTATCTGAAGTAGTTGAGACTTTTAACTTCAAACCAGGTGCCTGCCCCCTCAGAATGAAAAGTGCCGCTCTTCTTGTCTTCCGTTCTATAAGTGTATTGAGAGCAGCCAAATTAAGAAGCAATAGTCTGACCTACATCCATGCCTGTCATGCCCCCCCCTCTTTCCTCTCGATGTGAATTTGATATGCAGGCGAAGCGGTGAGTGCTGCGCTTCTCAGTTCATTGTGTTTCCCCGTTGGCGCTTTTACAGGTGGTCAACAACTTCATGGATGCAGGGCACGAGCCGGGCAAAGGGTTGTACTTTGCCGATGGGAAGAGGAAAGTGGACTATGTGCTGGTCTATCAGTACCGGAGGCCATCCTCGCTCCACGAATCCCCCGGCCAGCACCGGCTCTCCGTCATCTCCAACGGCAGCTTCCCCCGCGTGGGCAGCAAAGAGCCCGAAGGGGTCAAGGAAGAGCATGCGGAGGTGGTGCTGGACATGGGCCCTGCTGACCCAGCCGAGGGTGAGAAGATCATGATACGGGAGGAGTTTGAGGCCAATCTGAGGGAGGCTGGGCTGGAGATGGAGCGGGACAATGAGGTGAGTGTGGAATAATGGCTGAATCGCACACGGCTGAACTCTCCTGAGGAACAGGACTGTTTCTGTTGACTCTTTCTGTTATGGCGACAAACTGTTCCGTTTAATGGTGCTTCACTGTATGTGCGTCTCAACATGAGGATTGAAATGCATTATGTCTGCATCCAAGAAAGCAACAGTAGCTGTCATTTTTTGAGCAAAACACGTGTCGATGAGGTTGACTTTCAAATAGTAAGATGTTTCAGTAGATCACAGTCCCAGAAAACATTAACAACTGGGGTGTTTTTGCTTAAGAGAGGTGTTCATGATGTCAACCTTCAAATATTCAGATGTTTTGATGGAATGCAGTCCTCAAAATAACTAGTGGCTGTTTTTGAGCAATAGCTATGTTCATGAGATCAGTGTTTGGAAATGTAGATGTTTTAATAGGATGCAATCCCAGAAAGCACTAGTAACTGCTTTTTTATTTTGAGCAAATGAGGTGTTCAAGAGGTTGACATAAAAATTATGATGTTTCAGTGGATCACAATCCTAGAAAACACTAGCAGAAATACCAGAAATAACTAATGGCTGTTGTTTTTGGGCAAAAGAGATGCTGACGAGATGGACTTTCAAATATTCAGATATTTTGGTAGATCACAATCCCAGAAAGCACTTTTTAGCCCAAGAGGTGTTCATGAGGTCACCTTTTAAATATTTAGATGTTTGAACAGAGCGCAATCCCAGAAAGAACAACAGGGTGTTGTTTTGGAGCAAGAGAAGTATTTGTGAGTTTGACTTTCAAATATCAAGATGTTTAAGTAGATTATAGTAGATTGTATCTTCTATACCAGTAGATCACAGAGAACATTAGTGACTGTATTTTTGGAACAAGAAGGGTTTTCACAAGGTCTATTTTCAAATATTAAGATTTTCCATAGGACACAACCAGAGAAAGTACTAGTAGCTGTCATTTTTGGGCAAAAAAGGTGGTCAGAGGTAGACATAAACATTAAGCTCTTTCGGTAGATCACAATCCCATGAAACATCAATGACTTGTTTTTTGAGCAAAAGAGATATTCATGAGGTTGACTTTCAAATGTTTTGGTAGATCATAATTTGAGAAAACATTATTGTTATTGTTTTTTGGAATATTAATGTTTCAGTAGGATGCAGTCCCCAAAAAAGTCCCAGAAAGCATTAGTGGCTGCCGATTTTTGAGCAAAAGAGGTGTTCAGTAGGTTGACATAAATATTAAGATGTTTCAGTGGATCACAATCCCAGAAAACATTAGGGGTCAACTTCCAAATTTTTAGATGTTTCAGTGGAATGCAAGAATTAGTAGAAAGAAATAAGTAGTGGCTCTTGTTCCTGGGGCAAATGAGGTGTTGATGAAATGGACGTTCAGATATTTTCAACAGAACACATTTCAACAGAGTGCAGTGGCAGAAAGGACAACAGGCTGTTGTTTTTGACCAAAAGAGGTATTTATAAGTTTTACTTTCAAATATCAAGATGTTTCAGTAGATCATAATGATAGAGAACATTAGTGTGTTTTTTTATGAGCAAAAAGGTTTTCACAAGGGCAATTGTTTAATATTAACATTTTCAATAGGACACAATCTGACAAGCACTAATGGCTGTCATTTTTTGGGCTAAAGAGGTGATTATAGGGTACATTTTTGAATGCTGAGATATTTCAATAGAATGCAGTCCTGGAAAGCAATAGTAGCTGTCATGTGTTCAGATGTTGACATAAACACTGAGCTGTTTCGGGAGATCACAATCCCATGACACATTAGCGAAGAAAAAGACATGTTCATGAGGTCAGTTTTCAAATGTTGCAGCAGAGTATAAAACCAGAAAGGACTAGTGGCTGTTGATTTTTGAAAAAAAGAGATATGAATGTTTTGGTAGATCATAACCTGAGAAAATATTGGTGATTGTATCTTCTTGAGGAAAAGAGTGTTTCATAAGGCCAATTGTACAATATTAACATGTTTCAGTAGGATGTGATCCCAGAAAGCATTAGTGGCTGCCGTTTTTTGGGGAAAAGAGGTGTTCATGAGGTCGACTTTCAAATACTAAGATGTTTCGGTTAAATTCTTCGTGTCAGGAGCTTGAAATCTTTTCAGATCTTTTCAAAAGGAATAGTTTTCGTGATGCTGCAGGGAGAGATTGTTTTTCACTCTCCAGGCACCAGCCATAGAATTTCACTAAAGAAAGACCTTGATACTTCGCTATGAATGTTTTGCAGTTTCATCAAGGCTGTTTTGTTCATCAGCATCATTCAGAGCTAATACTGAGATGTTTTGTTCTTGTCTGCTCTTCTGGAGCGACTGCTTCGTGAAACACAATGTGTTAAGTGATGTGCGTGAGTGCGTGAGTTCGTGCAGCACAGTGGAATCTCTGCGCGTGGGTGTTGGGTTTGGGCTACTCCTCTTGGCTGTCTCTCCAGATTGCGCCGGGACTTTTGCCAGGTTCTCCTAAGAAACCCTCTATTTTGCAGCAAAACTGTTGCAGAGGGCAAGAGAGCAACCCCCTTGTTTTTATAGATTACATCCATTATTAAGCAGATGAGCTCTGTATTGTTATTAATGATGCTAGTTACTGTTGTCACTCATGTGTTCGTCTATTGGGGGTCATGGCTTGACATTGCTTGAGATGGTATAGTCCGAAGAGATCATAAAGAGCTGAATATTAATATCTTTTAACCCCAAGACCTGCAAGCATGCTTCTATAGTTTAGGAATAACAAACCCTGCTTGCTTTGTAGTCCATTTATTTACAGAATGATAAGATGTAATAAGGCTTGGATTATAAGGATTTGCAACTGATCTGAAGAGGTTTTACTCAGAATTCAACATCATCCTCTGTACATGATGTGTCTAGTATGACAGATGTGTCAAATAGATATATATACACTATTGTGCTTAAAGGACCAATTAGATGCATCAGGCTGTTTTGTCAAGAGTTTAAATTAAAAATACACTAACTTAACAAACATCATCCTCCATTTGTGTTGAGACAGCATAAACAATAGTAGTTATACAATGAAAACACACAATGAGCAGGTACCTATAGCTAGTCATATGCCAAAGTTTAGGCACAATAGAATACTGATATAAATACAAAATAGTGCTTAATATAAAAAAATAGGACATAAATGTAATCCAGTACTGCAGATTAACAGTCAACAAACTGATCACAGGAACCTTTGATAAATAAGGTATTCATAAATAATGATCACTGTTAGGGTAACATTAAAACATAAAATAGAAATGAAAACCATTAAAAAGAGTGAAAAAATGGAAAACACTGAGGTTCGCGGTGAGAAAAAAGGAATTCTAAGACTAAGGTGTTTTTTTTGTTGTTGTTTTTTTTAAACATATTGGATGGTGAAAATAAGCTAAAGCTGTTGAAGACACTCAGATATAGGTTAAAGGTTCAGTCATTTTAATTCAGTTTCTTCATGCAAGGAGAGATAAGGCCAATTTTCTGATCCCCCCTCTGTTTGTCTCAAACATGCACACCAGAAAAAATGTCCCATCAGACATATGGGCTGCCATGACATAGATTCCAAACCTCTTAAGGAATCTCTCCAGTGCAGAGTAGTGGTGCATGGTGGGCCCCATTTTTCACAACACTACTTGTGAAGGACAAACTTGGCACAGAGTCATAATGTAGGCGACAGAACTGAAAAAATCAAGATGCATACAGAATAAATGTATAATTGCACCTTGGCACCCTTAATTGAAATTAAATCAAATCATGATTCCCATCCCTAGTAAGCTTTGCTAACTTTAGGATGGTGTTTTTTACAGCTTTTTCATATTATATCATTAACTGAACTAAATCAAAATGTGAGTAAATGTGATGATAGATTTTAAAAGTAGAACAATTAAGGACACATTTACACATTTCATAATTAACTGGTAATTTCAGTCACAGTTGCATTGAGTAATGAGGTTTTAAGCTTGATACATGCTTTGATGAATAGGTGATATACAGAAATCAATAATTAAAACATTATGAAATGCCATTAAAATGTCTCTAAAGTGTGAATCCAGTAAATTACTGCCTGGGTTTGCCCTACAGATGGGTTCTCTGTTTGAGTGCAAGCTGTGGGCTTTTGGAGGACACAGCTGGCTATGTTTAAAGGGCCCATATCTAGCAAAATGATTTTTTGGCTTGTTTGATGTAGTATATAAACACAGTTCACATCCCAGATCATACAGTCCATTTGCAAATTCATTATTTTTGTGATGTCACATAAAAACTACACGTTCACATATAACTGCCTATTCAGCCTGTAGCAGTTTAGCCCCTTCCATTCATGTTGAAGTCGCAAGGACTGTTACAGCATTTGCACTCTGCTTTTTCAATGAGGCTCAGTACAGGGTAGCCAATCAGAACAGAGATCGCTTATATGTACACATACATATATAAGTCTTAAAGGCACAGTAACAAAAAAGCCTGTTTAATCCTCATCAATGAAGAGCATTTGGAAAAAGGTAACATAAAAGAGGTGATTCTAAAATGAATTATGACTGTTTCATAATGCTAGACAGATGCCATATCTGGACTAAAAATACAACATGAGCCCTTTAAAGTTTCTCAGTTGTTGTTTATCATAGTAATGTTCACTTTGTACACATACTTTGTACAATTAAGAATGCTCATGAGAGGACATTTACAGCTGGAACACATCTGCAGGTTTGCAGGCCTTCTTGGTATGTGTGTGGAGAGGGGCGGACCTCTTATATCTGTCTCTATGCCTTATATGTGTAGTGTTGGTGTAGTGTTAAGCATTTTAGATATGAGCTATGCACATCTCGATGTGTAACGAACAGCTTGAGAAAAATGTAGCATCCATTCATCAGCTTCATTTTAGGATACCTATTTTCTGTGCAGTAATTCCAGACCAATCCTCATTATGGATCACCTTCAAAACAATGAATGTAAAAGTATTTTCGGGTCTAGTCTTGTATTAATACGAGCTGCAAAAACAAATATTTTGACAGTTGATAATGCATGTGAAATTAAATAATTAAATGAATGTGAAGAGCTGTACCATTAAAATGTCTGGGAGTAATTTGACATACTGAGATAGTGTTCACCAAAGCGCTTTCTTTAGGCCTGCTCGTAATCTTGAGATAATAAGCAAGAGCTAAAGATAAGCGGTACAATAATAAATATGTAAATAAAGGTTACACTGCAAATATCCTCATACTGCAGCGTCGTTTAACTGCTTTCACATTTTAACATGGTGCTTCACTGGATAAGCTCTGTGTGAAAAGGTTCTCAGGTTTTGAGTTATATGGGAAAACTATAGTTAGCTTTGTTAGTTAGCGGACTCTCGAACGGCTCCCTGCTCCGTACATAATGCATTAGGTAGGTCTTGAATAATGTCTCTTGCGTCTAGAAAGTACATAATAGCTCTAATAAAGCGCTGTTTGGGATTCAGCCACATGGGTATAATTCCCTACTGGACATATTTGTGCATAATTAGGGTGCAGAGCCCAAAATTTCATAACTTGGACTACACCGAGTCGGGAGCCACTCGAGATTCGCCTGTGTTTACAAAATGAGTTAAGCTAATTAGCCAGTTGTACACAACCCAGTTAGCTAATCTAGCTAGCTAGATGGCTAATATATGTAAGGCTGTGAGGGACGAGGACAAGCTGCTCAGTGGTTTCTGAAGCAGTCTGCTAAATATTCTAGTTAAGCTACTAGTCTGTGGTGTTTCTTGTAAGGGGAACGTTATTAGCTCACCTACAGTGTGAGCCGCACGTCCTCAGGCTGAACTTCACTTTAGTTCGGTTTGTCAGGAGACCAACTCGGAGGAAAAGCTACCGGTAACTACGAGGCTGAAGTTAGTTTACATTTTTTCGACATTTCTGTTCCACCTTAAATAGTGCAACAGTTACATGCTGGTTGCTTTTCAGAGAACTTCAGCTCCGTCCGTTTACTGACCGCTCTGCTGCTTCACAGTCGACAGCAGCAGGTTTTCTTCCCCGGCGTTGGAAGGTAGCGTTGTCCTTGCGTGGAGAGTCAGACGAGCTTATTTTGTATGGGACTAATGTTACGTTATCCTTTTTATTTTAAGAGAATGCTCCCAGACTTTACTGTTTTTACTTTCGGCTATATTTGCTCTATTCTTTCGCGTTTTTTTTACATAGACACGCTAAATTAACTGCTGGCCTCTTCATGATAAATCGTTAAACTAGCTAGTGAAGGTCGGACGTCCGCTTGACATTGTAAACGAAAACTTGACGTTATTTTACTGTAGACTTTATTGATCAAGCCAAGTAAGTATTTCAGGCCTGATTAATATCTGGGGTATCCGCCTTTGTAGAGCTCAGAGTGGTTTGCCAAAGGGGATCCACACTATAATGGACTTGTAATGAGAATAGCCGCTGTCATATCAAAACCTCATCACTATTTTTATTATTTTTTATTTTTTTTTACACCGCTTGAAAATAACAGCTGTGTGATCATGAATGGACCAATAGAGATTCAAACATTTAGTGCATTTCTGGAAGTAGTTTTGTTAGGACAGCGACAGAGTGGTTTATGTTCATTTGAAGACCATGTGTTAAATGTCTGTCTCCCTGTTTCTTAATATTATATATTTTTTCTGTTTTGCTGGGAGACCTGTAAAAACCTCTCAGGATGCTCCCAGTCCTATGCAGCATGTGTAAAATGGCAGTGAGTACACAGTCGTTTAATCCCTCAGATGACCAGGACTTTTATTTAACAATTCCATATCTCGGCTTGTTTGCATTGTAGTACGTGTGACGTCTGAATAATAAACCTGAAGATATAATAAGCCTGGGATTTAAGGTGTAAATGTTGAGTTTTATTTTCGGGGAACATGATAATATACGTATGAAATGTGCCTTTAAGCGTAGAAAACCAAAAGCGCCAGCTGATCCTCCTCGAGCACGTTCACATGGCTGATCGCACCACTTTGAAAAGCATCAGCACAGAAGTCTCCCCTGCTTTAAATGTAATACATAGAATAATTAGCATCACTTTTAACGTGCAGCAGCATTGTAGAGACTAAATGCTCATGGAAGCTTTTGAATTTGACAGAGCACGCCACAGAATACATCTAAACTGGCTTTAAGTGGGTTTACCTGCCTTAAAATGTTCAACCACTTATGGCTTCTTTGCCATCTCTCAAAAACATGACATTCTTTTGTGGTATCCAAGAATTTGAAAGTGGGTGGACTAATGGGTGGATTGTTGTCTTTCTGCCACACCGAACCAACTTGCATTGGTTTAGCAGTACTCATTCCTAATTAAGCTGTGGTTCTGAACGCTTAAAACTCCAGTGTTCTCGTGTTTCTGAGGGCTGTGCTCTGTGACTGCTGCTAAACGCTTGAAGTCGCAGCCTATAAATTATTCACCTGTTAGGTTCATGATTACGGGAATCTGGACAGCTAAATTGTCCTTTCACCCAAGCGTCACGAGGAAGGTGATGCGTCATGACCATCATCGCTGGTGGTTCATTGTTGTTTTTGTTCTGTATCCTTTGTTTTATTGTATCTTCTCTTTTATATTCACAGACATCATCTTCATCAGCAGTGTCTTCATGATCATCATTACTTATGCTTTGTTGTTTTTTTATTAGGGATGCAACAACATGGGAATTGTGTGCATGTGGTGATATCTGATATTATTCATGTACATAGTCTGATACATAAACATTTGATGAGTTTCATTACAAAGTGCTGTATATTCATTTCTAACAGTTTCGATATAACAAGCTTCTGAGAAGAATGGCAGCCAATGTTACAGCCAAGTATTTATTTCTATAGGATTACAAATGCAGTTACATTGATAAAATGCAGACATTTTACCGTAATAGCCCAGTGTCACCTACACGTTGTGCGGATCTGGAGTACAATAATTACATCATCAAGTATTGGTCAAGTCTAAACAGCTGTCCCATGCCAGTACTTTTTTTAAAGCAATTATCTCTCAATACTGGTATGATTCTGATGTTCTGCATCCATAGTTTTTATTTTATATTTTTTTATATTTTTATTTTTTTATTTTATTTTATTTTAATAGTTATCATCATTTTTATTGTCATTTGGGCCACATGTTGGTTTGAGTTTTGTTCTGACTTTTATCACTGCCCTGCTACACCTATAAAAAGTAAAAAAATAATCAAATAAATAAATGAATAATAACAATAATAATAATAATAATAATAATAATAAGGTACATACAATGTCAAGATGCCAACTCAATATCTATTTGTTCCAAAAAAAAAAAAAAAAGTTCCATATTTTTATATTTAAATAGTTTATATTTAATAGCATAAATATTCTTTCCATTGTTGATCTTCTGCAGGCTCCCTAGTGGCCATTCTGCCATTGGAATGGAAATTGATTTCAAACATCAGTGTAACTTTATCAGATTAACTAGGACACTGTTGGCGCTCTGTGTGTGAAATGTTGAGTGTCTGTCTTGAACTGCTAGTGAGCAATGGTGGTGAAAGGGGAGGACTAAGAGCCCCTTTTGTAAAAACCGTTCTCAGCTCACCACTTCTTTCCTGTGCCGAAATAAAATGGATGGCACTGCAGCTTTCTTCATATCAAACAATCCTGAAAAGCTGGCATAATAAAAAATAGCATTTAAGCTCAATAAAATGACACTTTTATAAATGTTGCTCTGTTATGAAAATGAAAATTGCTTCTGGTTTTGTAAATCATAAATATCGATATATGATCCGTCATTGTTACTGAAGAAAAAATGCGTAGTCCACCTGGGGGTCCTCCAAAACAGGCAGAAATAGCATGGCAACCACGAAACAGGTTAAACAAGAAGAAAAAACGTGTGCCCATCTTTTGTAAATAAGAAGATAACTCTTTCTGTTTTTTTCCAGTATATGCTAACCAGAGGTTTACTGGTTTACTAGGAAACTCATGTTTCCTAAGTGATAATGTGTTTCGATATAGGCCTAAAATACAAAGATATTTCTCTGGAGTGATTCTTAGAAATAAAATTCTGAATCCCTGCACAGTCCCAGACACATTGAAATGAAGTGCTCTGTTTTTATTCCTGTCATTTCTTCTCTTTCATTGTCATGGTCCGCATCATGAACCACATCATTTTCATCGCTGTCAGAAGCACATGTTGGTCTATTCTTGTTAATATTCTTCATCACTGCCCTTTACATCTACAGTGAGATCTCTGCTTAATTATTCCAAATGTCAAAGGCAGGATTCACCCTTGCATGCGGGGGACACTTCCGCTTTTGTGTGTTTGGAAGCCCCTGAAATGTCAGCTGCAGCTGGTTTCCGTAGTGAAGGCTCCCCCTCAGCCTGCTCTAAAATCGACCTAATTGCCTTACCCTGCTGAGATGAAGTACTAATTGGAATATCTTATCCTAATTAACCTTCTCAGATCCACATGTTATTTTTATCTCACTTTTGTGTGGTGTATGTGTGTGCGGAGGGGACAGAAGAAAGTACCGTGCTAGAGCACAGGCCAGAGCGAGGTTCGCTTCAGGTTTCCATGATCTCCCTCCATCTCTCTTTCTCTCTGTCACTTATCGTCAGCATCACATCCTCCTCTCTTCTTAGCACACGCTTATGCCTTGATCATGATGGCATAGCCAAGTACAGCCAGACAGATAAAGTTACTATCATCGCTGTGCGGCGATGAGGCAGCTTTAGAGTTCTGTTACATGACCAGCACACGCACACACACGCACACTGTAATGCTGAGCTCCATGTTGAAGTTTATGTAATCGTCTCTGTAGGTGTATGGCAGATAGAGTGACCGTTTACCTCCATTAGCAACTGTTATCTCCATGCAAAATATTTTTTAACATGTAATTAATCCCCCGGAGAGTACAGAGAATCAAAGTGCTGCCCAGCGTCGCAGAGACACACCCAACAGCTGGGACCGGGGTTTCTGTCCCAGTTGTGCCACATGCTGTCTGCGATTGGGGAGCAAAGGATCACACAGCATCTCAAAGGTGCACAGTGAATTAGGGATCTCTTTCACCTCTGTCGTTATGCATAACAGCCTGGTGTCTGTGCACTCGTGTGGCAGACTTTTTGAGGGTGTTTTTCTGTGGAGACTTTACATTCCAGGAATTCTGCACTCGTTCTTGTCCTCTTAGCTTGGTACTGAAATAAGAACGAGGCTGAGTTGCAAAAATGGCTATACCTAATTAATGGGAGAGATAAAATATTGCTCAGCAAGAAAAAAAAGGAAAATGATCTGCCAGAGGGATAAGATTATTAATAAAATGACTTAAAACAGGTTGAATAGTCTTATAATGTTCTTGTATATCGTACCGTGCAAAATTAGACCACCATTTATATAATTTCCACACAGCAAGTACAATTTATTAACTTTCCAGTGTCCTGAAAGCAGCAGAAAACATATTTGACAGAAAATTACACAGAAGCTTCAATAGGTAAATATAATATCCCATTTTTCAGTATTTAGTGTGTTCACTCTTTGCTGTTATTACAACTTCCATTCTTTTCAGGATGCAAGTAATTCCAAATGCATTCAGTAATGTTTAAGTCTGGACTTCGGGTTGGTCAGTCTGTTGCTCTGAGAACCCCAGCAGCTTCTTGGCATTTTTTTTGTTTATTTCCTTTTGTCAGTAACAGTTTCTTGACTGCTACACACATTCTGACCCATAGCACTTCCCATGTTCCTTCTCACCGTGGAAGGATGTCTTGATGGATTTTTTGTGGAGCTCTATTTTTCTCTTCTCTTTCAAAGATGAAAGCTTGAAGTACTATTTATCTGATGGTGACATGATGAGTCCCATTTTACCTCTGCCTTTTTATCATGTTTCAAAGTTTAGTTTTGAAAACTTTTGTTTTATCGATTTCTACTTGACTTTTCTCAAACTTTTCTCATATACACACACGCGCACACACATAAAAGACACACTGGCTAGATTTTCGATTTTGCAGTGTGTTGCTTTAGAGCAGCACTGCCCAAACATTTTGGCCTGTTCTCAAGGCATTAAATATCTTCTCTGAGACATGATTCCAGTGCATAATTGCATTTATATCATGTCCCATAGGCTAGACAGTAACTCGGGTTATAAGGACATGCTGCACTGCACTGTCTCAGCTGTACTTCATTGTATACTCCACTGTATACAGCTATATATAGCTAACACTTGATCCAACTCATCAGGTAATTATCAAGCCCCTCATGAGCTGGATTAGAACTTTTGGGGTAGGAAACGTTTTAATGCAGAGCACGGGGTCCTGTGGAGTGGAATCCCTGGGGTTCACAATCAGCCTCCTCTGACTAATGCTTCTGTCTGTCACTCCCCCAGCACAAGGTCCATGGGCAAGGCTTTATCCGGGTACATGCACCCTGGCAGGTCCTGAGCAGGGAAGCAGAATTCCTCAAGATCAAAGTGCCCACGAAAAAGGTGTGTCTCAATTCATATACGCTCTGCAGGTGTCAGCTTTCTTTCATAATTAGTGTGGATGTTCAGACACCATGGGGTCTCTTTACTGAGTAAACTGACCATAACATTTGGAGAGTTACCCTGTCTTTGTGTGAAAAGAAGCTAGGTCAAAGGTCACTGAAGTGTCAGATATTAGAGTAGGACTTGTTCTTTTCTCCATCAAAGAATTCTAAATTGTGGTTGCTCATGATCTAGTCTTGGAGGTCAGTTAGTAAAGTGCACTTTGGTATTATTGGCAATCCCACAAAAATGCTAAATAAAATTTTTTTTTAATTTAATTTAATTTGCCCCTGACTAGATGAGAAAACGCAGCAAATTTCTGTAAAAAATCAATCAAAAGATTTTTTGTTTATAATTGACACATATACACATTAATATTTTATCTTTTAAAGCCTTGAGGTTTTTAATGAACTCTTTTAAGTGATCATTCATCCAGACCTGCTTCACTAGGATATAAATATGGG
This sequence comes from Pygocentrus nattereri, assembly GCF_015220715.1. Taxonomy (NCBI): domain Eukaryota; kingdom Metazoa; phylum Chordata; class Actinopteri; order Characiformes; family Serrasalmidae; genus Pygocentrus; species Pygocentrus nattereri. The sequence continues at coordinate 40,198,362 of NC_051211.1, read as the reverse complement.
GTGAAATGCAGGGCAAACGCCCGTAGACATTCATCAACATGGGGATGATCAAAGAATCTGCAAAATAAACAAGACAGAAAGTTGATAAAGGTGTTTAAAAATCCCTTTACACCTGAAAAGGAACAGTGATGACCTCGGCTGGAAGAGTTCACTAGTGATTTTTTTTGTGAGTCAAATACTTTTAGGAAGGCTTTACGTCAGTCTTGATCTACTGATCTGTACCCCACTAAACCATTCAGTGGTTCCGTCATTGAATTTGGATACGCTTGAAGTAAATATACATGAACAACCCATTTCATAAGTTTGGAATTAGTTATCATATTCTATAATTATGTTTTCTTTTTAATAATAATTGAATAACTTTCTAATGATCTGTTTAAAGTAATTTGTTGTCAAGAAATTTGTCACCTCTTCATGTTTTGTTGTTCGCTGTATGTGTCTCTCCCAGAGCTATGAGATGAAGGAAGACAAGGGCCTGTCTGCCACCATGAGTGCAGTATGGAGGAAGCTGAACCAGCCCTTCCAGCCCAACATTCCCCACCTGCAGCAGCAGAGCCGCACCAAGTTCCTCTCGCACAGCTTCTCCCGGGACAAGCTCCATCTGTGAGGAACCTCTGGGGAACCATAAGGGTTCGCACATGGGGGAGGATGATTTAACAAGATTTCTCTTAGTGCCGAAGGCATTTGTCTGACTCAAAAACATAAACCCTTACTCATGACTTTGGCAGAACCTTGCCTTTACTCAGCCTCACTGCTTTTTTGTCTTTTTCAGGTACAACATTGAATCCAAGGACACCTTCTTTGACAATGCCACTAGGAGCCGAATCGTAAGTCCTTCTCCTTCCTCAGTGTGGAACAGGTCATCTTGTTTAATTGGGACAGCACGGTTAGAATTGGCTGGCCTGGTTGTTGTGTGAGTCTGCTGGATTAATGTGGTTATTTACCAGCAGCCTGAGATGACGCTGCCCTCTGTAGGCATATTACTAGGAGACAGTTCCACTGGGGGCTCTCTAGGAACACTTTGTTTTGTTTGTCTCTCCCTTTCTTTCTCTCTCTCTCTTTTTCTCTCTCTGTCTCTCTCCCTCACCCTCTCTCTCCTTTCCTCCCAGGTGTACGAAATCCTTAGACGCACCGCCTGCACACGGACCTGCCAAACCATGGGTTAGTAATGCAATAATCTATAACCAAGGTGATGAAAAACTGGTAGAGAGATCCTGAGGAAAGCCAGGATGAGAGGCGCGCTGGGTCCGATGCTGGCGGAGCTAGGTGCTGGAGAGAGGCCTCTGCCATATGCTCTCCTGGACCGATCTGCTCAGCAGACGGACACTGCCGGCAGCAATGGAGAGATTGAGGCTATCTAACAGAAGGGGTTGGGTTCACGCTCTCTTTATCTAGACTTCTCTCTCTACTCACTCACTTGCTCTCTTCCTCTCTGTCTCCTCTACTGTCTAAACTGGGTCATGCAATCCCACGATTGGGCTCGGAATTGAAGCGGAGTCCATGGGGGGCGGAGGAGTGGAGTGGTGGTCCCTCCAGCTTGTTGCTGGGGAGCCACTTTATTAATCGAGGGCTAATCACCGGAGTGTGTGTGTTGTTCCTTTGAGGACTGATTAATTACTTTGATGAAAGCCTGTGTTCTACATGTCAGCCGCTTTCCATTTTGAAAACCCTGTGTGCTAGCTTCACACAAAGCAAAGCAGCGGGGTCGTGCCAATCAGCCTGTGGTACTTTTTGGTGATTTCTCTCTTTGCTTGCAGGGATCACCACATTAATAGCTAAAGGAGTGTATGACTCTGCCTTTCCTCTGCATGATGTGAGTTGAGTTTGTGCACTTCTTCATCTAAACCTTCATTTATAATCCAAGTTGATTTCTTTAGCTGTTACAAAATCCAGGATTCAGTATGTTGAAAATTGTTAATGAATGATTTGCTGCAGGGAGACTTCAAGGACAGTGGACATTCAGAAGGGAAGAATGACAGACAGGTGACTATTTTTTGTACATTTATTTAGCTGCTCTGTGCAGCCACCTTAGTGGCCATTCCACTGGTGGAGTGGAAATCAGCTCAAGCATTGTTGACTAATATAATCAGATTAAATATTTTTCTTTCTAACTCTTATCAGGTTAACTAGAACATTGTTGGCTTTATGTGTGAAATATGTGTAAGTGGATTGGAACCTCCTTCTGTGAAAACAATTCACACTTCAAAACTACAGCTTTCTTGATATCAGAAAAATCTGCCAATAAAAACAGTGTTAAATACAATAAAACTACTTTTAAAAGTGCTGACTTGCTTGCTCACTCACAAAGACAAAAATCCTGTTCACTTCTTTTTCTGTAAATCATACAAATTTCCTAGAAAAAATATATTCCATCAATGTTTTTTATTATTAAAGAATAAAATGCATAGTTTTACTGAGGGGCCTCCTCCAAATCAGGTGAAAATTGTATTTATGGCTACTGTAAAAACGGGTTTTAAAAAAATATGGTTCCACAAATGGTCCTTTTGAACAATACCATAGAACAGCCACTTCTGGTTGTTTAAGAACCTTTCAGTGAATTGATCTTTAAGGATTCATTCTTCTAAATTTCGTTTTAACGTTTTATGAACCGCCACATAAGGTTCCGTTTAATTAAAGGTATTTCCTAGAACTGTATGTCCAAGCCAGTAACTAATTAATAATATTTAAGAGTGTACTTATGTATTTATATAGCATCAGAAGGAATAATGGGCACTTTTTGTATGCGCATGCCGTACAGCCTGAACTCTTCTCACTGTTTCAGCTTTTACATGATGAGTGGGCAAGATATGGAGCCATTTTCAAATATCAGCCACTTGACCTTATAAGGTACATGCCATTTTTAATAACACACTGTTCTTCATAAGATGTGATGAATGGTTCCCAATACTTCATGCGTGGTTTCTAAAGACTCTGACTTTTGCCCTCAGGAATTACTTTGGGGAGAAGATAGGCCTCTACTTTGCCTGGCTTGGTGTCTACACTCACCTGCTAGCCCTGGCCTCTTTGGTGGGCATCATTGTGTTCTTATACGGCTGCTTTACCATTGACTCCAATATACCCAGGTATGAGGCAGTGTACACATACTGGGTGATGGGCTTCAGGCCTGCCGTGTTTGGGCATGGGGCTAAAGGGGCCTGACAAGCTTGCTTGGGTGAGGTCAGCAGGATATTCAACAGAACAGTGATCTAAAACTACACGCTCGTAACATATGACCTTCATGCATGTGGAATAGTGTCAAATTGAATGTATCTATCTTATTAATCTTTTTTTTTATAAAAATGAACAAATATTCAGTTAATATTTTAAGTAAAAACAAATTATGCAACCCAAAATGGTGCTACAACAAAGTAATGGCTCTTACATACAGTGCCATTAAGATTATTGTGAAGTTTTTCACCATACTTACTCTTGGTAGCTTATTGCGAAAGAGAGCCACCACCATTTGAGTGTGTTTGTTAGGTCAGTGTGCTCTGGCCTTGGAAATTGTTAACGATTGTAAACTTCAGCAACGTAGACTCATACAAACATGATGTTAAGTGATCATGTCAGTGCCGAGCAAATGCTTGTGGCAGGTCTTCACAAACATTCAAAATGCAATGTTAGATAAAGCTAATATATTACAGACTATTAAAGACTTTTCAGCTAATGATAAACAGTCCTTTTACCTGTTAGATGAAGATGAGTTTGAGCTTGCGCCCATTGCAAAAATATTACACGGACTACTGCAAAAGAATCAGTGCTAATCTCAGCTCCATGATTCTGAGAAAGGGTGTAGCCTGAGAAATAACAGTGCAGCAGGCAATCGTAAGCATGACATTCTGCGCAGGCCAGAAGGTCAGTTCACATAGTGGTCAAGAAAGAGCTTAAGCGAGGTGATGTTTTGTAACCAGTAGCTAAAGGCATTTATTTGAAGAGTCTCAGTTAAGAATTGTAGGGAGTACACTGCTCTATGAGATTGTTCATTTCTAAGATTGTGCTCAAGCACAGTAAAATGCCTAAGAAAGGGTGGTAGTGTGTCATTTAAAAGTGCCATGGTTCTTGTCATTCAAGACTTTAAAGCTTGCCTGGGGCTTACACTGTAAGCAGAATATAATCCCTGAGGGATAATGTGATATTTTGAAAATGTCAATGCCAATGGGAATGCAAGATGGGTCTACTAAATGCAGAGATTTAATTTTAGAGACTTCGAGAAGAATAATGATAGCCAAGCAAGGTTTTTAATGATAACTACAAGTAATTATGGGCTGCCGCGAGGAGAGGTTTGAAAATGGTGAACACATGATGAAATCACTAAAGCTGTATTAATATTACTTGTATTCTGCTATTCGCTCTTTTTCTTCTCACTTCCATGTTAACTGACAGTATATTGGGAACACTGGAGGCCATAGTTTTGTTTCAGTTCAGTTTGAAAGGCATGAAGTGACACAACATAATGTGAAGATTTATTTTGTACACACCTCCTGATCTTTCCATCTCTCTGTTAACTAACATTCTTTCTGTTTATACTTTACAATAGCCCATGAATGTCTTGGAATGACATAAAAGCTCTAAATGTTAATGTACTATGTTAGTCAGATTTACATCAACAGTTGGTGCCATAAATACACTAAAATGGTGTGCTATGATATTATTAGTCTACTTTTTTCAATATTTTAAATTACTTTTCTTAGGTTACCAGAGGTACCAGAAAGCTTATATTGATGATATGTAGGTAGCTAGTGAACTAGCCATCATGGATGTTCTGGTTTTAAGTAGTGCATGTTAAATAAAGAACCTGTGGTACTTTCTTTTTAATCAGTTTTGGCAACATGTGTTTTTTTTAAAAAAAAAAAGCAAAAAGTTACTTACAAATCAAATGCAAAAAATATCACCAACCAATAAGCAAGTATTCATATGTCTAATTTGGTGCACTTTAGCTGTTCCAGTGTGAAACAAAGCGAACCAAATTGAATAGTTGCATGATATCACAAAAACTCAAACTCAAAAAGATTCAAATACTTCTAAAAGCAGCATGCCAGCCAACAGAGGATTTCACAATCTCCAAACACTACTTATGACCTCTGCACAGTACTTTGTATGTATATACAGTGTATAAATTGTACTTGATTAACTTTATTTACCTGGCAGTTAATGTTGACCTAAAATTCACCCTCTTTTAATCACCCTCTTAATGTTTTGGATGTGTTTGTGTGTTGGTTCTGCCAGTCTGGAGATGTGTGATGAGACGCAGAACTTCACCATGTGCCCACTATGCGACCGGGCCTGTGACTACTGGCACCTGAGCACAGCTTGTGGCACTGCTCGTGCCAGCCACCTCTTCGACAACCCAGCCACTGTCTTCTTTGCCATTTTCATGTCCCTGTGGGGTAGGCATCCTCTTATTTATGCAGAAGCTTTTCATTGTTCTTCTCTGTCTTCATCGCTACTTATTGAATACTCCTCTGTAGTCATCAGATTCTTAAGCTCTAAAGTCCCCAGGATGTCTGTTCCTCACTCTTAACCTTGTACATTACTTAGTTTACTAGTTTTATATGGTCACTGCGTAATTTATAGTGGTTAATGGATACTGTGTCTTAAGATTGAAGCAATAGTTCTGCAAAATAAATAAATAAATAAACATCTACACAGTTTTCCTTGGAGAAATATGGGTGATGATTGGCAAGTTTTGCCTTGGAACTTTGAAGTTAAGGCAGCTAACAAGCACCTAAATTATCACATGCTTGCCTCAAACTACATAGAATTTATAAATAATATCATATTGACTTGCTTAAGTGTTTTTTTATGTAGAGTGATACACTGTTATCAATAAAAATAGACAAAAATGCATTATGTGATAACAGTAGTAGTGGACCTCCTGATGTCTGAACATTTTACTGTCACGCATGTCACAATAAATGGATAAGCCTGGAGGTTAAAGGGTTAACAAAATGAGCAGAAGTGATAAAGGTCTGTTTAGAACCACCTTCCCAGCCCCTCAGTTCAGACTGTTCTGTGTGCTGCCTCAGCACCTGCTCTGGATCTGAATCCCAGGTGACGAGCACTATGAGTAAGCAGATATGTTGCTGTGTCTCTATGGAGATGGAGATAAAGGCTTGTGTGTACAGTACGTGCGGGTGATGAATGGGCAGGTATAGCATTACCAGTGCCTGTCAGTGGCTTCTCAGGCCTGGTCTTGGCTCTGCCGTCATCGGCCCTTCTCTTGGAGCCTTTGTGAGTGCTTTTTTTTCACAGCTGTGTGTGGCAATGAGGTATATGCATTATTCCCCATACGCAGACCCCCGGTGAGGAGCAGATGGAGTGTTTGTGTGTACAGTCATGCACCTGGAGCGGCTAGTATTTATTGGCTTTCAAGTACACTTTTCAAACTGAGAGCAAATACTGTCCTAATATTTGTCTACAATGAATGGGATGATTTGTTATCTAAATTTGTAGTCCTATTCATGAGGAGTTAAAAGTGTGCCGACACAAAGAAAGCGATGCGATTTATTACAGACTAAACAAACCATTACCGTAATTAGTGATACAGTGTTTTTGCTCATGTTCATATTTCTCTCTCTTGCTCTCTCTCTTTTTCTCTTCCCCTGGCCTCATACAGCGGTCATGTTTCTTGAGCACTGGAAGCGCAGGCAGAACAGCTTAAACTACAGCTGGAATATGACAGGAATGGAGGAGGAAGAGGTGTGTGTCTACTGGAAAATTTACCTTCATCCAGCACTTGTTAACATGATCAGCCATATACGATGATGTGGAGGCCAAGAGCAAAAGAATAACAGGATTCTCTCTGTCAGTCATATGTCTGCATGTTATTTTGGCACTCCTTAAGCTTAAATTAGTGGAGGATGCCTTGAGGCTGAATTGTACTCTTACATCTGCAAACATATGAGAGTTTTTGTGAATTTTATGTATAGATGTCTGTCAACATATAGTAACGTATAGTACACAGACATTTGGGTGCCCTGGTCAGATTATGTTTTGCTGATTTTCTAAGTGAAAATTAGTACACAACCTCAACAGAGAACACAGAATTACTCTTTATTTGCAGAATTTAAAGCAAAAACAAAGAAATTGTGCACCAAAATATTAAACATTTTAATAATCGTTAGTAAACATTTAAACTTAATAAACTTATTTTCACTTTCAGAAAATCATAGAATCAGTTTGCAGTAGTGAGGCAGTGTCAAAATCAGAATGCACAGAATAGAAAGAGGAAAGTGTCACATTTTTCCTCCCTCTCTCCAAAAATGTATTAACACTTCATTATCTGGTGATATTTTGGAGGCCGTATAAATGATTGTTTGTTTAAGTGTTGCACCTCTTCCACCAGCTAATGCTCAAATTGCTCACCTGCCCCCAAAACTACCACATGTGCTTGACAGACAGCTCCAAAAAATCACACAACACATAATTGACATTTTGGAGAAGTGCATATTGTAGCCTTTTAAATCATAAACCACATCTTGTTTAGGCTTATAAGAGCAAAAATTATAGGCTATTAGCAGCTCTTTTAGGTCTAAACACATATAGTTTATGGTATACATGTATATAGATTTAAAGCTGTTCCTATGACAGCTTTTTAAAAAAAAATGAACATAACTCTGTGTTGATTAAAAAAAACATGTTTGCACGCCAGCTTGCCTAAAAATAGCACCAGTATAAATCTAGTGCTGCTTGTTTTACCCAGTGTAGTTTTTGTTTTCATTTGACATATTCCCCTTTCCTCTCCGAAAATGCAATCTTCCCCCTCAGGAACGGGCAAAGGTTTGAATTTTTTTTCCTTTTGTAAACTATCTCCTTCGAGATTCCGTAGATAACTCTTGGAGCTTGCCCTTGCTTTGTGTCCTTGAGTTGCTGTGGGTTTTGACCTATTTGAATGGTTTGAAATTCCTCCAAATGAAGTCTCACCAGTCAACCAGCAGGTCACACACAGAATATGAAATTAATATTACAGTTTGGCCTCTCGTCCACAGGAGCACCCGAGACCTAAATACGAAACCCTACTCCTTCAGAAGAGGCAGAGGAAGAGAAGAAATAGAAAGAAGAACAAAAGCGAGGTGAGTGGTTTGCTCATGATAAAGCTGAAAGCTTTAATGAAACAGCCAGCTGCTGTTTCAGTTGCTGGTAAATGAACAACTTTTCTAGGTGTTCAATTTGGATTCTAAACACATTAGAAATGCGCTAGTTAGGCACTTCAGAAACTTTGCTTTTGTACTGAAGTTACTGTCATACACTTTCTTGACAGCTTTTTGTACTGTCAGATGCTGTCGGCCTTTGTTTTGAATAACGACTGATTTTGAACAGATTTCTCACTTTTGCTTTTGCTCTGTGCAGAACTGTCACCGAGGAGCGCAGCACTCGCAGCATATATGTTTTGTTTTCTTGGAAGGAATACAAATGAGGACTTATGGTTATAGGGCTGGTACCAAACGCTGTGAGCTGCCAGCAAATGCTTCCATGATGCATTGCTCTGGCTTGAGGCGTTTGGCACCAGAACTTTGGAGGTTTGGTGGGCTGCTCTCCGCACTGGTTCTGCCAGGGCAGAAGGAGGGGGTTGAGGGAGAGAGAGAGAGAGAGAGAGAGAGAGGGATAGAGAGAGAGTGAGATTGGCAAGCAGTGTAGAGGAAGGTGAGAGCACAGCTTCTTCATTCACGAGCAGCACTGTTGGCTGGCTGGAGGCCCCTTTTTGCGTGCTGTTACCTGTTAGTGTGTGATCCGTGGGCTCTGTGTGTTCCAGCCTGAGAAAAGTGTGGAGGAGAGCATCGATCTGGGCAAGGACAAATGGAGACAGTGGTTGCTGTCTGCCATGGCTACAGGGAACCCGGTAAATGCTGCTCTCTCTCTTTCTCTGTTTCTCGCCCCCCTGCAGTTCCTCTAGAGCCTTCTCTGCACCTGCATCTCTGTGCTTCTCTGTGTCTCTCTTTAACTCTCTGCCTTGCTGTGGGGCTGCATTTTCTTCTGTCTCTTATACGCTTGTTGCCTGGGGACCTTCCTTCTTGGCTGTGGGATCACAAGAGTTCTGTTTGCATTTCTGGCCCTGCTTAGCTCGTAGTGGTTGGTCCTGACTAGCACTTTGGTTCTACTTTCAGTAGTCCTAGTAATGTTGGGTTTTTTCTGTTAAAAGTCTTCTGCCACTGCTGCCAAAACCCGTTTCAGTTTTCACATTTTTCATGTTCAGTTCAGTAGAAATTTAGGTGGGACTAAAAGCACCTTGTTGGGAGTGTGTGTGTTTTGTTTCACTGGCAGGAACGATCTTGGATCTGGCGATTATTTAGGTGTAGCATCAGTGTTATTAATTAAAGGTACAATAAAAATAGACCTAGAACTGGTAAGATTCAGTAAGTCCTTGGTATAATTGCTACTACACTGGTCCCTGAATATGTTGTAATGCTCATATAAAACTGAGATTAATGAGATGAATCAAAATCAAATTAAACCCATAAGACTTTGTTCTTCACCACAAAACTAGCCAGAATAAAGTCTAAATAACAGGACATATTCAGCTCTGTTTACTCTGTGTGTAATTGGGGATGGAAATAGGAGAGGGCACTGAGTAGTTGTACTTTTTTGTATGTAAGTCTGAGCAATAAATCATAACCAATATTACTGAGTTTCATCAAAGTAATCAAAATAATTCTCAAGTTTATCAGAAATATTTTATTTTTGTTAAACTGCATTTCATTTTGAGAACTGCCTGCTTGTAGATGGTGATTTCTTCAATCACATGCTGGTTCCTGTTTCAGAAACCAGTAATCACTGAAAAAGGCCATGCAATATGAGAAACTAGCTAGGCCAGGGCTGCTAAAAGTGTTACCTCTGGGCCAAAGTTGGCCTGTGTGTACATTTGAATTGGCCCTCCAGTATTTTAATAACAAAATATAGTGCAATGTCAAAATGCATTATTAAAACTCGATTAGAAACCTACATTATTTTTTTCTATATTGTTTTGTCTTTTTGGCCCTTTGCCCATCAAACAATGTTCAGATGTCATATATGATAGGAATGAAGGAGGAAGAGGTGTGTCCACTTGAAAATTGACCTTAATCCTGCACTTGTTGACATGCTCAAGTATGTATCATGAGGTGAAGGCCAAGAGTTACTCCTGTTGCTCAGGACTCTTATTGTCACTCTTATGCCTAGATGTTATTTTGGCACTGTTTAAATGAACATGTGAGAGTTTTTGTGCAACATATAGCAGCATATAGTACACAGATGTTTGGTTGCCCCAGTCAGATTACGTTTTGCTGATTTTCTAAGTGAAAATTAGTACACAGCATCTACAGTGAGCACACTTCTGAACATTACAGAACACAATTACTCTTTATTTGCTGAATTGAAAGCAAATGAATGGAAATTTTGCACTAAAATAGTAAAAATCTTTAGGTGTTATTTTCACTTAGAAAATCAATTTGGCTAGAGCTGTTAAAATGTTTTTTCAATATAACTCTACTTGCATACAAGATGAGGATTTGCAGTTGCAAACATTGAGTCAAAAAGTTTAGGCCCCCCTGAACTAGATGGTTTCTGACATTTCAGAATTCTTGGAAATACTTGGAGAATTTACATTATAGCTATACCAAGTAACTTTTTTTGTAAAGTAAATTTTTGTTTTATAAAACTATGTTTTAATTGTTTTGGATGTGGGGAAGAAAAGATTAGCAAACTCTGTTGATCTGTGTCCAGCTGTAGTTTTACAGTAAGAGTACTGACAAAGAACTAGTGAAGTAGAAAAAGGGAAAAACTAGATTGGCTGACCTGCCCTAGAATGTGATAGCTTAATGCTTGTAAGACATGGTGTGCCGAAGGAGGAATGGGTTCTCTTTATGACCATCACAGGCCATTGCTCTCTGCCATAATCCTCTTACCATAGCAAGCTGTGTTTGCTACTAATACTATAATTAACTACTACTTGTTACCTTGAGTCTTCAACCCCCACCATCTGGGCAGAATGGCAGTAGTAAAAACAGTGAGTTGTAGATGCTTTCCTCAGGTTTCTTCTTTGTGTTTTTTACTGGAAAGGCAAGGCTGTGTGATCAAATGGCATGTTGGCTTAGTCTTGCCCAGAGTGTTTCAATTAAAACAGGCACATTAGGCAAATTATCCAAGTTGATCAAGGCTCATTAATAGCAAGATGCTACAGAAAGATGTGACAAGACAACAGACACTCACAGAGCACTTTATTAGGTACACCTACCTTGTATTTACACTCATTGTCCATTTTATCAGCTCCACGTACCATATAGGAGCACTTTGTAGCTCTATATGACAAATAGTAGTCCATCTGTTTCTCTGCATGCTTTGTTAGACCCCTTTCACCCTGTTCATCAATAGAGAGGACCCCCACAGGACCACCACAGAGCAGGTATTATTTGGGTGGTGGATCATTCTCAGCACTGCAGTAACACTGACGTGGTGGTGGTGTGTTAGTGTGTGTTGTGCTGGTATGAGTGGCTCAGGCATAGCAATGCTGCTGAAGTTTTTAAACTCCAGTGTCCACTCACTGTCCACTCTATTATAGACACTCTTATCTCATGGATCCACCTTGTAGATGTAAAGTCCGAGATGAAAGCTCATCTTCTGCTGCACAGTTTGTGTTGGCCATCCTCTAGTCCTTCATCAGTGGTCACAGGACGCTGCCCACAGGACGCTGTTGGCTGGACATTTTCGGTTGGTGGACTATTCTCAGTCCAGCAGTGTTAAAAAAAAAAATCCAGCAGCACTCCTGTGTCTGATCCACTCGTACCAGTGCAATGCACCACCACCAGTTCAGTGCCACTGCAGTGATGAGAATCCACCACCCAAATAATATCTGCTGTGAGAGAGATCTGACCATTGAAGAACAGGGTAAAATTGGATAACAAAGTGTAGCTGCTATGGTAAGTGAAGCTGTTTAAATGGACAAAAAGTGTAGATACATTGTAGGTGTACTTAATAACATGTTTAGTGAGTGTATCTTCAGTGTAATAGTGTAAAAAAAATCTACCATTAAAACACCTAGTATGACAAATTTATATCTTTTTTAAAAGATATGATTAATTTGTTCATTATTTGCACTACTTTTGTAAGGATTTTATCAATTATTGTTGTTATTATTATGTTGAAAAATGAGTAATACAAGGTTGGTTAAAATATAAGCAAGACATCAGAAAGTATTTTAAGGTGCTTTATTCAAGATTTAAACTTTTTTGGGAACAAGAAGTTATTAAATGTTAAGTAACATACTGTTCTTATATAGTTACAGATGTTCATTTTCTTATTGACTTGTCAGGCATAAGATTTGATCACAACTTTTCAAATATACGTTACTTTAATTATAACTCTGTTCTCAAAGCTATAAAGTTTTCTCAATATGGAATCATCTGCGGCTCTGTTCATCGCTTGGGACACATTCAAAATTTATTTTTCCTTTTTTCACAGGTTACTACAAATGATTTCAAACCTGTGAGGTAGTGCAGTACCTGCATCCCGTGTGAGAAAATTGGTTTTAAATGACTGAAAACAGTGATTCCAAACTTTTGAGCATAAGTGTAGAAATTATATTTAAATACACTTTGCTCTTTCGTCTTTTTAATTTACTAAAAATTGTACATTTATTTTGGTATAAGGCTATCTAGTGAGTGTACCTAGTAGTGCAGCTAGTGAGGCACTTTGCCAAAATTGCTGTGTTTTATATTGACCCATAAACCCTGTCAGCATTACAAATTGGCACTGTAACCAGAGGGGATAGCTGTGGATCTGCATACTTAATAATAATTAAATAAATATAACCTGTTACTCGCCTTGTATTTCATTTAAGACCATATATTAATAAGAGAAGGCATTTAAAGGAGTCAGTTGGTAACACTGAAATGGGGGCTAAATGTTTGGGGAATAGTGAGATCCCTCTCTGGGCTTTAGTCTGATGTGGTTCGGGGCACTCTGACCTAAACGCTAGCCTACTTTCCATTGTTCTCCGATGTGTCTGTCCAAGAGTCACAGATTTCTAGCAGTGACTTTCAACAGGAAGCCCATGTCTTATGTTTAGCTCCTCTGTCCTAGATAGCATGGCCCACGGTCAGTCCTGGCCTAAATGTCAGACACCTACATTTTAATAGTCTCCTATTATAGATGCCTTTCCCACTGTGTTTGCTGTCAGAAGACGCATATGACACTCTTTTTATCTCAGGCTGAAGGCAGGCAGTGTTTTATGAAGCTAACAAGAACATACAAGCCAAGGAAATGGGTGAAGCCCACTGCGGTTCCTCGAGTTATAATCCAGGCTGTGTTCCCATCATTGAGGAAAACACAAAGAGAAGTCATGAGACTGTGGTTGATGCTGTCTGTGGCTGACCTGTTTCTGAAGGCCATGTTGCAATGAGTGACTGGTGTTGACTTCTAACTTTACCGACTGCTAGGCTTTTCGTAGTGTCGTTTCTGATGAGTATATGGTGTGTGAAGCCTGGTGAAACACCTCAGTGGAGCAGCGGTGGTTGAAGCTAAACATCCTGTAGGGATTGTTCAGTCACACATCGTATACTAGTATGTGCATACGTAGTAGAAGATAATTGAGGAAACTTGTAGAAAAAGACATTTGAAAGGTATTTAGGTCATGGAGATTTTCAGGAATGTGTTTGTTCGTTTCAAGGTGAAGAATTGCAAGTAGAAAAATCGAATTAAATGTTCTGGAGGAATGTGTGCTTGTTAGCTTATCACAAAGAGGTCCGGTTCCTAGTGTCTACACATTATCAAAATAAATGGTTAACTTGCTTTAGTGGATACAACACATGATTTAGTTTATCTCTCTTTTGACTGAGTTTTGTTCACACTGGCCAGCAGAGAGAGCTAGACTCCAGCCTAGTGAATGTATGTTAGAAAATGTCTCTGTTTATTTCTGTTTATGAGAGAAAGAGGAAGGGAGAAAGCAAGACATCTACAGACGGAGAGAAACAAATACCATGAGGGAGACAAAGCTACAGTTATAGAGATACAGAAAGCAAGGGAGAGAAGGAAAGTGAGATGACAAGCTACAGAGAGAGAAAGCAGAGAGAGTGTAAAACAGAGGAAAAGACAGCGACAGAGGGAAAGAAAGGAAAAAAATAAGGGGAAAGCAAGATGAGATCTACAGTAAGAGATGGAGACCGAGATGGTGAGCTGCAGTAAAACAAAGAGAATGAGAGAGGGAGCGTACTCTCAGCAGGAGTGTCACAGCTCCATGCTGGGCAGAACTCCAAACCACCGGCTTATCTACAGCCCCCGCCTCGTTGCCATAGCAACCGCAGGACACTCAACCCCCTTCACAAGGAAGCAGAGTGGGGTCGCATTCTAAAAGCCTTATCACTCAGCTATGCCAACTTGGCAGCTTTCTTTCATAAACACAGCTATTAGTGACTCTTATTAATAAATTGCAGCGCTTTTGATAAGCATGGCTATTTTAGGCAAAGCCTGATTTATTCCTCTCCCCCCAGATTTAAGCGAGATCATCATTAGGATCTGGGAAGAGGTGTGTGTTTTTATAAGTGTGACCTGCCCCTCTTCAATTGTGGCCTTTTGTTTTTGGAACTGACTTGCATAAGAATGGGATCTTTGTGAACGATTACTCTTCTTTATAGAAAATCTCTGGGAAGGATGTACGTACGAACACTTTGTGGTGCAGTGCAAAAATCACCTTCATTGACCACAATATGGTTGATTTTAAAGTTCGATTGAGTAAAACCGCAGCTTATCACACAAACTGTCCCAAGCCCTGCCCACTAACTGCTCGCTTCTGAGGCACAGTGTTTAAAAGGCACTATAAAATAATGGAGCCATCAAAAAGCTCAAGACAAAATAGAAAATATTAGTTCAGTAATTTTCTCACGTGTCCTGAAAGTTTAAACCGTGTTATTTTGATAGTAAACCTTCAGCACATGTTCAAGACTACTGCCTCCATCCAAACACAATATCTCAAAAGTGGCTCAAACTTTAGTAAGTCCACACATGTACTATCTCTAACCACTTGTGCCGTTTACTTGTTTTGTGTAGCGCCCTCAAATGCACATGAAATTATGTATCTCCAAAATGGTATCTTTACAGGGAAAGCAAAGAATTTTCTTAACTTTTAACCAAAGTTAATGGAACAAGATTGTTTTTCCAAGTAATTTTGGAGTACTTCCATTGGCACATTCATCATGAAACTTTAATATATTGTAAGAGGCAGCTATTCAAGATTGTAAATTAATAAAATGGCCAAGAAACTAGGCTTGTGCACCTGTTTCGTGTAACATACAGGTAGAATTTGTCACATTCGTGTCTGAAACTTTTGCAAAAGCTTAGTTTATCAGGTCCTCTGTGTTATTTCTGGTTGGTTGATGGACTGACTGAGTGTTGCTCTCCTAGATTCCTTTGGGTTTTTTACACATTGTTGCTGGAAGCCAAGATTGGCCATAAAACTATGATGTAGGCCTATTCTTAGAATTAAGGGCAATTTTGGGTTTTTGCAGGGCTCTTGGCTGAACATTATTGTTGAGGTGCCGATGGAATTACTTGGAAGATTGCTGTCGTGAGATTCAGAATGTCTGGAACCTGTCCTACCAGGCACTGTACAATTGAATTTGCTATCCATGTTTAAAAGTCATCTGCAGTTTTTGTAATCTGTGGCCTTGTGCAGGCCATTAATCAGTGAGCGCATTACAGAATTATAGTGTGTGAGTTCTTTGTGTCTGTGTGTGTGTGTGTTTACATGAAAGCAGCTTTAGGTCTGGTCAGCTTGCAGCAATATGTAGGGATGGGAGAGTGTGTGAGAATGAGAGGGATTTAAAATGTGTGTCAGATGGGGCTCATACCAGCTTATCCCTTGTCGTACCCAACGCCCAAAAGGCGGCGGTCCTTACTCAGCCCCCTCTTAAAAGTCATCCTTCTCTTTTCATCCTTTGCTATGGCAGGCAAAGAGCCTATTGACCCTAGCTAATACTGTCATTAATAACCTAATCTGTTAATTTTTAGTAGTGGTCTGCCACATATATTTACAACCCCATTTCCAAAATAAGTTGGGACGCTGTGCAGAATGTAAAAAAAAAAAATAGAATGCAATGATATGCAAACTAAATATTTAAAGGAAAATACTACAAAGACAACATATCATATGTTGAAACTGAGAAATTTTTATTGTTTTTTGAAAAATATATGCACATTTTGAATTTGATGCCGACAACACGTTACAAAAAAGTATATATATATATATATATATATATATATATATATATATATATATATATATATATATATAGAGAGAGAGAGAGAGAGAGAGAGAGAACATCCAGAATGTGATTTGGGATTGTCTTGCTGAAATAAGCAAGGCTTTCCCTGAAAAAAGACGTAGTCTGGATGGCAGCATATGTTGCCAAAACATATATATCATTCAGTATTAATGGCACCTTCACAGATGTGCACGTCACTCATGACATGTACACTAAGGCACCCCCAGAACATCATGAATACTGGCTTTTGAACTGTGTGCCAGTAACAAGCTGGGTGGGCTTTAGCTTAGAGGACAAAGTGTCCATGATTTCTGAAAAGAATTTTTAAAA
Organism: Pygocentrus nattereri; assembly: GCF_015220715.1. Classification (NCBI taxonomy): domain Eukaryota; kingdom Metazoa; phylum Chordata; class Actinopteri; order Characiformes; family Serrasalmidae; genus Pygocentrus; species Pygocentrus nattereri. The sequence continues at coordinate 40,181,803 of NC_051211.1, read as the reverse complement.
TTTTGATTTGTCAAACCACAGGACAATTTTCCACTTCCCCTCAGTCTATTTTAAATGAGCTTGGGCCCAGAGAAGGTCGCAGAATTTCTGTATACTGTTTATGTGGTTTCTTTGTTGCGTTTTAGTTTTAATTAGCATTTGTGAATGTAGTGAAGAACTGTATTCACAGACAGTAGTTTTCAGAAGTGTTTCTGAGCCCATGCAGTGATTTCCACTACAGAATCATATCTGTTTTTTAATGCAGTGCCCAGAGATCATGGCCAGCGAATACTGTTTTTGGCCATGTCCCTTGCATACAGAGATTTCTCCAGTTTTTCTAAATCCATTAATGTTATTATGTACTGTAGATGATGAAAAGCAAAAGTTATTTGATATTTTTTACATTGAGAAATGTTATTCTTGAATTGATGTGGTGAACCCATCTTTACTTCTGAAAGTCTCAGCCTCTCTGGTATGCTCTTTTTCAACCTAGTGATGTTATTGATCTGTTGCCAATTAACCACCAGGTGTTTTTTTTTTTAACATGACACAACTTTACCAGCCTTTTCTTGCCCCCATCACAACTATTTTGGAATGTGTTGTTAGCATCAAATTCAAAATGATCATATATTTTTTCAAAAAACAAGAAACTTTTCAGTGTCAACATTTGATATGTTGTCTTTGTACTATTTTTGATTAAATATAGGATTTAAATGATTTGCACATCGCATTTTGTTTTTATTTACATTTTGCACAGCATCATAGCTTTTTTGGAAATACGGTTATACTTATTATCTTCAGACATATGGTAGTCTTTGAACATAGCATTTTATAAGCCTGCACTGCAATGTTTACAAGGCAGGATATTAATAAAACAACTGAAGAAAAAATTACAGTGCAAAATAAAACTTTTAAATTGCACTTGCCTTAATGAAATGTTTATATTTACTATTGTTAATAACTGTTGTTGCTATTACAACTGGCTGTCATGATAGGGCTAGACATCAAACATTATGGTGTCTGTCATGACAGTTACCAGTAAAGGTAATTTGATGCTATTATATAAATGAAAAAATTGTATTAGGCAGCTTATGACATGGTCATGTCAACAGGGGTCAAGTAAAGTGTTATAATTTTCTTTAGCTATGCTAAAGCTTGGGTACCATTATTTGTTGGTGACTTATGTTGGTTATCTTATTTGTAATATTTAAAAATATTTTAAAAGTTTGTTTTTAATATTATAAAATATATGTTTATTATCATTTTCTTTTTAAAAATGTTATTGTTATTGGACAGGCATGACCAAAATGGCCATGAGTGTGTACCTGTGGACCACTGGTCTAAGATATGTTCAGCTCACCTCTTGTTTATGGCAACATGTGCGTAGCTAATACAGCTGTAATCTCTGCTTCAATGTTCTTGCTCTCTGCTAAACCCCCCTGTACAACAGGGGCCACAGTTATGTGTGCTGCACTGCCTATGTGGGTGGAGGCCAGTTTCCGGCTCCTCTCTCTCTATCTCGTCTGTCCGAGAGTGCCTGGCATTGGGAGAGAGAGAGAGGGGATAGTGTGAGTGACGTCAATGAGTCCACCGCATCTCTGTAAAATGGCATATGGCCTCGGAGGAAATCCCCACACTGGTGAGCTTGTCACTAATTTCCCAAAGGGATTAGAGTGTGTGTGTGTGTGTGTGTGTGAGGTAGGCAGTATTAGTGCTGCCCCAAGCTACCATATCGCTACTGGACATATATCCACATTGAAGCTGCAGGGTTGATCTGAGGACAAAGCCCTGCTGAGGAGGGCAGAAGGCCTTGTCTGAACTTGGCCTAAAGGCAAAACCTTACGCACGTCTGTTGCGTGCCATCATGCATTGTTGGCTGGGATTTACTTTGATTGAGAGGAAAGAGTACGGCAGAAGATGAAGCCAGCAATCCTGCTCCTTCTCTGATAAAACACAGCAACAGATGTCGTGGCGAAGCTTTGCCAGCAGCTGGCTGCTAAAAAGACACCCCAGCTTTATTAGTACTGACACAGAGATTCCTCTTCACACACAAAGCTGGGGGAGCAGATTGACACACTTTTTAGCATCTCTTTCTTTCCCCCATCTCTCTCTGTCTTTCTCTACCTCACATCAGTCCCTTAAACTCAAATAATTTTTCAGCGGATCTAGAGTTCAATTCCTCACTCTCATAACTATATAGATGACATGTTTACTGCATAGTAATTCCATTATTATGACTTAAAATTAAAAACTGGATGATATGAAGCACTTAGTAAAAGATGAGCAAATACACTCTCTCATTAGCCATAAAGAGCTATTAAGATGGCCACAAGAGGATGTGATTGTTCTTGGCTTATTCTTCCTCACACGTTTCACCAGAGTGCTATCACTTCTGCCCACGTCTGGGCACCGTCCAGCCCTGCTTTGACCCCTCCCGCTGAGCTGTGGGCTTAATCCTGTGAGCTCCAGTTATGGTATCCCTGCCAGATATGTCCCATTGGCCTCTGGCCCCACTAGCATTAAAACCCATGCTCACCAAGATACCCCAGGCCAGCCGTGTAGCTCCAGCCATCTGAGCAACATGGCTTTGCTAGCCAGTGAGTTGGTACCATGAAGTACTACTATAGTATTTGTGAGTGTTACTTTTTCTGTATTATTTTATGCCTTTTCCATTTTCTATGAGCAGTGATGGTACATGGATCTGATTCAGTGAGGGTTAGTCTCGGTCTCAATTTGGGTTGTTTCTCTTTTCACCATGAGATGGAGAAACAGATTAGAGCTGTGGATGCCTGAAGACAGACAAAAGGCATAAACCATTTAGGGTTGAGTGTGTTCTCTTTTAAATCATTGTAGATTCCCACTGTTTTGGGAGATGGGTGGAATTTATTTTATGGCCTTAATCAGCAAAAGAGATGTGTACTTGCAAAAAAAAAGTGTTTTTCTATCTGTTAGCTTTTTTTCTACATTACATGGATGAGGTGTTGCTTGTGAGAGAAGTTTATACTGGTCATTCATACTTTTGGTACATTTTTTATGGACAATAAGCACAATATTGCCAAAACACCACAATTCAACTGGTTTACAGCAGCCACGTGTCTGATATTCAATGTATACAGTTAAACCTCACTGGTGTTACTTGATTAAAACTTGTGCAATATTTTGACCAACAAATTTGTTGAGTCATATGAATGCGATGTAATTCATCAAAATCTTTGTGGAAGTGTCTTGGAAATCTAAGATCAGATCAAGGTGAGGAAGCTGGCAGCACTCAGTAAAGAGTGCTAATTTCTGTATTGCAGCCATCTGCGTTATCATTATTGCAAAGTTCAATAGTGTCATGGATTTACAAAGGTTTTTTGATGAACCCTAACATAATAGTATAATTATGGTTTGAAAAAAGGCCTTCTGCTACGAGAATTTCAGGATCTGTTTCATGGTCCATGGTATCATTTAATGCATGCAGTGTAACTGGTATCACAGATTTTCCCTGATCTTGGAACAGTTCCTAACAGTTTATGCTCTGGAACCTTAAGGAGGAAGCCCAGCTCGTCTGCCTCACTGCCTTGTCTTCCTCACCGCAGCGCATATCCCGTGGCTGGCGGCTGAGAGCACGGGTCCACTGGGACCCATCATGTGGGTTGTGATTAATAGTCTTGCGTGACCTGCATTCATTATTTTACAATTTCTCAAAGCTGTGATATTGTGAGAGGTCTGTTCAAGTGTAGCCAACATTGTTAAGCTGCCTTGGCTCTCCTGGTTCCTGGGCTGTGGTTTAGTCATGGTGAGTACTTCTGCAGGCTAGGTGGTGCTGTTGCTCTCCTAATGAGCCCAATTAGAGCAGTGAGAGGCTGAGAAAGCGCTTGGATGTAGAAGTGAGATTTGAACTCCAACTTCCAGAAATCCTGTACCTGCTGTATTGGTTATGTGCTGTTAAATGTTAATGAAACTGTCTTGCTACTTTTTTTGTATTTGTTTTCTACAGACAGTTTTACTGTTTGTGTATCACCACGTGAGCTAATTATAGCATTATTCAGTTGTAAAAAAAGCAGCCTTTTCATAGATTCGACCACAATCTACTCTCACAAGAGCACATTCCTGTGGCCTGCTAATTGAACTTGAGTGACGGCAGCAGGCTGTAAACTTAAGGATGTGCGGTGAATGCCTGAGCCTCTCCCCATGCGCTCATTTTGCTTCTCTTGTGTTCTTGATTCTGTTGGCTTATTGTGGTGCATGACACCAACGCAGCAGGATCTGTTGTTGTTTGCTCATTTGCTTTAGTTTAGATCCAAAAGACAAGTTTAGAAAAAGGAAGCCAGTTAAAGGGTTTTTGTTAGTGATGACTGATAGTTTTGAAGTTTTTAGGATAGTACTGATCTAACATTGTAGTCCATTATTGGCACTCTGAGTTACTTCAATTTAGGTAATCCCTGAGGAGGAATGACAGAACTGTCTCAACAAAGATATACACGAAACATACACATACTCAGCCACAACGCACAGATCCACAGAAATGCTCTTGCTAAGCAGCAAACACAGTTTCATTAGTCACCATATACTATCATACGGTTTACATTCTTGTGTCAAAGTGTTACTCAACCCTTCTCGTTCTCTCTCTCCCTCTCTCTCTCTTCCTCTCTCCCCACAGCCTGGAGATGAGAAGCTTACGTGGAGGGACCGGTTGCCTGGATATTTCATCAATATCTCCTCTATTTTACTAATGGTGAGCTGTGCTGCTTGTATAAGTGATTATTGAATTTTAAAAATGTTAACAGTGCCATTGTTTTATAGGTTTACATCGCCTTCAAGCTCTCCTGTTCATTCTGTCTTCTTCTTTTTCACCATTTTGGTCTTTTTTTTTTGCCTTCTACCCCTCTAGTTTGGTGTGACCTTCGCTGCTGTGTTCGGGGTGATTATGTACCGCATCACTGTCTCCGCCCTGCTGGCTATGAGCCAAGACCCTCAAATCAAGTCCAACGCAAGGGTCACTGTCACAGCCACGGCCGTCATCATCAACCTAGTGGTCATTCTCATCCTGGACGAGATCTATGGCTCTGTGGCTGTCTGGCTCACCGAACTGGGTGAGGTTTACACTATACTCTCTGCTGTCATGTATATTTAGACTATGATGTACATCTGAATTTGAAACACAAACCTGCTTATGCTCCCTAACAGAGCTGGTTTGTGGTTTTACAGTGCTGTTACTTAGTGATTGTGTTGAACTGACAGAAATTATGCTGAGACAAACTGGCATTTTACAAATCTGTAATACTCTAGTAGTGTGTATTAGCAGTATATTTTTGGAATTGTAAATCGTACCTGGCAGAGAACACCATCCACCCTCCTAAACTGATCAACTGTTAATGGTAGCCCTGCTGCGCGTAAGTTCCTCTTCTTACTGCTGATACTGCAGAAATGCTGAACACACAAAAGGAAAGATCTGCTGTGACTGTTCTACCAGCCCAATATCATTCGTAGATTGGAGGTATTCCAAATGCAGCTAACCTTACTTGAGAGAGAGAAAAGAAAGCGGCCAAGTGCATGTATAGAGAGACTATCACACTAACTGGTGAAATTCAGTTGATTGTCAATAGGGTTAAGATTAGGATTAGGACTGGGGTTAAGTTTAAGTTTTGGTTTGAAGTTAAGGTTAGATTCAAACTTAGTATAAATTGACAAAGTTTTTTATAGTACAAAGTGTAACTGAATGTAACAGGTATTTAATTGAATGAAAGTTAAAGACAAAGCAAGTATTTTCAAAGCATCTACAGGGATCATTGAAACAAAGTGTTACTCCTTGTCTGTGCATGTGTTGTCAAGTCCTGGCGCTCTTCATTTTCTTGTCTTTCTGCTTCAGATATTTGCTGATGCCCCATAGCTCTGTATAACTGTGGTCATGAAAGTTTGATTGAAATCATCTCTGCCCATCCAGTAAAGCTTGGGATATGAGTGGCTCCTCAGCCAGAAGAAGGTGGAGGGAGAGAGGAAAGGGGGGAGACACTTTTAACTGCCTACTGAATAAGGCATAGGCCCTCCCCCACTCTGACCACATACAGTGAGAGTGTGGCATCACTCCACGTTTTAACCTACTTCCAAATGCACTTAGCTGGGACTGATTATGGTCCGTCAGCCCTCCAGACTGACAGATTGGTCCAGTTTACTACATAGTCTGTGTTTGTTTGATGTGCTTTAGATGTCTTCCTCTCACAAATCTTTTAATTACAGGCTCGGAGTACTTTCTCTTGTGTGCCTTCAGGGTGCTGGCATTATGGCTTTATTGTACCAACATCAATGGGGGACCAGGCATTACTCTGCATTGTAAAATGAAGATTTAGCAGGGAAAGCCTTAAAACATGTAATTGTAACACAACTTATACGATGTGCTTTGTTAAACCACCAGGTCTGCTCTAAATCTGAATTATACCCAAAGATTATATCAAACAGAGTGAGAGTTTGAAAAGAGACAGTTCCACAGAACATAGCACACTTTGGTTCATTTGATACATATATGCATCAATAAAGAGGGGTTGATGAACTTTGGAAGTATTGTTTAAGTAGTAGCATGGGAATTATTTTCCGTGGCTTCAACGCATCTGCTCTCATGTATCCACAGAGATCCCGAAGACAGAGACTAACTTTGAGGAGCGTCTGATTCTGAAAGCCTTCCTCTTGAAGTTCATGAATGCTTATGCTCCTATTTTTTATGTGGCCTTCTTCAAAGGGAGGTAGGTAATCAAGACAACGCTCAAAGCTAGAGCATTTTCTTTTACACCTAAGAATGGTAATAAGATGGTAATAAGAAAAAGGGTATCCTGGTGTGCTCAGAGGCAGGGTTTAAGGATGGAGAGATGGAGAGAAACAGGGATGCAGTCCACCAGCAATGGTTTAAAACAAATGGATTAACAAGACATTGTAGTCCAAAACATTGTCACAGAACTATCATAAAACAATACCCCAGCCATCCTGCAGCGTATTAAGAATAATTTTGCATAATAATTTTCTATGAGGGAGCTTTTAGAGGCATTTTACACTTAAGACATCGCCACCACTGATGAGAGGCAGAAACTGGATTGAGGTATACAAAGGATAGGCAAGAGAAAGCCTTTTAGCACAGCAAACCTCTAAAGGAGATACTGAATGCAAACTTAAATAAATCAAGTGTGGCTTGTTATATGCAGTTGCTGGTAGAGACAGAAAGTAGTTCTTAACCTGGCCAAGACCTTCAGCTTTATCTCTCTCCTGTCAACAGGTTTGCTGGCCGGCCTGGGGACTACGTTTATATTTTCAATGATTACCGTATGGAAGAGGTGAATTTGGATGTGCTTGTTGGGTGTGCTTGGAATTTGTGTGTTGTGTGGTTTTGTGTTGCCTGTCATTCTCTTTAATGCTTCTGTTAACAATGGTGTTTTACTAACAATGGTGTTTTTCCTAGAACACTTATCAAATTCTGCTCATTCGCCTCCCTCTCTCTCTCTCTCTCTCTCTCTCTCTCTCTCTCTCTCTCTCTGTCTCTCTCTCTCTCTCTCTCTATGTCACTCTCAGTGTGCTCCTGGAGGCTGTCTCATTGAGCTATGTATTCAGCTCAGCATCATCATGTTGGGGAAGCAGCTCATTCAGAACAATGTCTTTGAGATTGCCATCCCGTAAGTGCTCAGAGTAATCAACATCTCTGCACCTACACCTAGGTCTGCTCACTGTGGCTGGAGCTCTCTGTTAAAAATTCTCTTCTCTCTAGACTGGTAAAACTATCTGTTCTGCTCAGATAACGACTTTATCAGATAACATCTTGGACAGGTTCTGAGGTCTCCATGCTTTTTCCACTACAGGAAATCCCTAGATTATAGTTTGTAGTCTTTCCTGCCCCTCTCTGAATTTCATTTAGTCTTACACACACACACACACACACACATTCCACTGGGCCTGGACTGTGTTCACACATGCACAAATGCACTGACATGCTGTCATCATCAAACTAAAATGCAAATTACATGTATCATGTATAATCAGAGACAATAGTGCTTTACTCACTGATCCTCAGTTGGTACTCCTACACATGCACAGAGGAAGTGCGTTGGTCTTCAAGGCCTCAGGGGATTATATGTAAAAAGAGCTGCTGCTCTATGTGCACCCTGCATTAGGTGCTTATAAAGAAAATGTAGATGGACGATTCTGCTCTATTGACTTTTGGCACTTCTGGCTTTCAGAGATTTTGGAAAATTAACCTCAACAAAAATAATTTAGTATCAGAGTTAGGCATGCACCCATATGGTTGAGTTGTGGCCCAATATCTGTTATTTTTATGTGCATATCTGCTGTTGCAGTTTCGTAAACATTTATAAAATATTGAGATTAGATTAATCATTACACAGAACATTTTCTTGTATAGCGTTACAAATGTAATAACCCTGAAAAATGCAACTGTTTTAAAACAACAGCCCAGCATCACCTAAAAAAGAATGTCTAGGTGATGCTTGGCTGTTGTTTTAAAACAGTTGCATTTTATTTGCTTCACTGCATTTGTAACCAGAAACAATATGACAGTATACAATATGACATTGAATACTGGTTTGAAATATCAGTCAAATTGTTTTAAGCAAATATCTGCCAAAACTGCTGATTTTGAGATCAGTGTGCTTCACTAATCAGAGTCTGTAGTACAAATAATGAGCTGTACAAACTTGCATAAGATTTTGAAAATTGTATTTTGAATTGAGTTTGTCTTTTCATTTTCTCAGTATTCACTGTAACGCTAAGCTATTGTGCTAAGAATCATGCAGTCAAGACATTTTCACTCAAAAAGTATAAATGGCAAATATAGTGGCCTCTTCTATTAGCTTTGAATTTCACAGGAAGAGAAAAATGTTGTAAATTTAGAACTCAAAATGCGTTAGCTATACACCATACAGTAAGGACATGCAGAAGATGGTGAATATGAAAAGATGATATTTATTTTTTATCCTTCCTGTGAATTCATTTGTTTCCACACTTTCGTTCATGTGTTCTTTGGCTAATTTATGTTTTCATTAACAGTAGGTTTGTTTGGCTTTGAGTGAGACCGACATAAATAACTGATCATGTTTAGTCATTCAGTGCAGTAGCATCTTCTAATGCATTTGAATATTAAAATACTGATATTGTTATAAAATATGTTTCATATGCCTAAACGTCAGCAGCTTATTATATTGAGTGATCATTCTGCATGTAAAAATGTTTTATGACATTAATAAAATTTTCTATGCTTCACAATATACAGTGAACATATATTTAAAAAATCCACATAGACCTAAAATTGCCTACAGTTACAAAAGCACCCATATATATAGAAAGATATTCCACCACAATTTTACACTAATGAAAAACTCGACTGATGATGTCCACTCTGGAAAAAAACAACATGAAACCACTGAGTTTTGAATTTTTTACTTAATGGTGGTGTCATGCCATTCTTTATAGACATCTAACAAGAGTCAACATGTGTCTGACTAGCTTTTGCCACAAGGGCTTAAGAGTACTTGGACAGGACGGATGGAAAACTAGGACATGATTTCCCCAGGGCGACGGAATGGACCTGGAGTCACACATTCCCGTTTACTAAAAATCCCTTTTTAACCTATTTCTTTCTTTTCGTCCTTCAGAAGAGCACAGCCCTCCCCACGTCCTCCTCAGTCCTCCTCAGCGCACAGTTCAATGACTCACTCTCGTAACAGTATAACTTACATATTAGTTTTATTGTAGTTGCCAAAAAATGTGGAAAAGAATAAGTCCTAAGATGACTAATAGGGGTTAAAAGTTTTATCTCATTAGGAAGTTGGAGGCTCCTGTCTGAGTGTTTACTCCATTGTTGGGACATCCTATATCTGTATTTGGTTTCCTGTTCTGTGGTTAACTTGCTTCTAGATGTACTTAACCTGCTTCTAGACCAATCAGTCTGGTTCAAAATGCCGGCCCATTATCCAACCACACTGCCCACATTCACATCTGTGCCACATTTCCCACTCATTTTAATTAACGTAGCATGCTAGCTTTAAGCACAGTCATCTACCGTGCATGCCCTTCCTCTGTGCTGGGCTGTTGATAAACGTTGGTGGCGCATGGGTTTTTGTTTCTCGTGGCTTGGCTTACATCTGCTGTGGCGTGCAACTGCAAAATGTCTGTTTATGCTATCGGGCGCACTGCACGCTCCTACAAGAGCGGCAACATCAATCATTCATTGGCACCAGTGCTGCTTCACGTTTTTTGTTTGTGTGTCTATGTGGGCATGTGTGTATGTGTGGAGAAAGACATTGTATGATCATGTATCAGCACGCACAACCACAACAACTGTAAAGTGCAACATACCTGTGTATTGGCAGATTTGCAGCTTCTCATTTCTTTTCACATTCCTTCAATTTTAAGTGCTTGACACTATGACCTCATGTTTGTACAGCTATTGTTACACACTGAACTTACAGTGCTGTGAAAAATAATTAGATTTCTATTTTTGCTGATTTGTCACATCTGTTTCAGATCATCCAACTAATTTTAATATAAGATCAAGACAACATGAGTAAACACAAAATGCAGCTTTTAAATGATTATTCCATTTATTGAAGATAAAGACTTATTCAAAACCTGTATCCCTCATGTAAAAAGTAAATGTCCTTTAAATTTAATAACTGGTTGTGCCACCCTTGGCTACAATCATATGTTTGCAATAACTTATGAAGAGTCTTACATCTCTGTGGAGGAATTTTGGCCCACTTTTCTTTGCAGAATTGTTTTAATTTGTCTACATTTAAGGTCTTGCCACAGAATCTGAAAACTTTGACTCTGCCTCTCCAAAACCATAATTTTATTTCTTTTGAGCCATTTAGAGGTGGGCTTGCTTGTGTGCTTCGGGTCATTGTCCTGTTGCATAACCCAACTGCGCTTGAGCTGTAAGGGGCACAAACTACTGGGCTTACATTCTCCTTTAGGATTTTCAGAGAGAGCAAAATTCATGGTTCCATCAATTATGACAAATCGTCCAGGTCCTCCAGAAGCAAAGCAGCCCCAGGCCATCACAAAGCCATCAGCATGTTTGACTGTTGTTATGATGTTTCTATGATGGAATGTGGTGTTGTATGCCAGATGTAACAAGACTCATTTCTTCCAAAAAGTTCCGCCTTTGATGCATCAATCCACAGAACCTTATCGAAGAAGTCTTTTTTTTTTGCAATTTTTGTGTACTTTTTGGTCAGCAGTGGTTTGCACCTTGTAACTTTCCCATGGATGCCATTTTTGCCCAGTGTCTTTCTTATTGTGGAATTGTGTACTTTAACTGAGGCAAGTGAGGCCTGCAGTTCTTTAGATGTTCGTCTGGGTTCTTTTGAGACCTCCTGGATGAGTCGTTGATGCCGTCTTGGTGAAATTTTAGTAGGCTGGCCACTCCTGAGAATGTTCACCACCGTTGCAAGTTTTCTCCATGTGTGGATAATGACTCTCACTGTGGTTTGCTAGAGTCCCAATGTAATGGCTTTGTAACTTTCCAAACTGTATTGTAACTGTAACACATCTGTATTTGAATCTCTTTAGAATGTCACTCCATGTGTTGCTTTTTAAGACCATCTAGCCTGTTTCACATTGCCAGACAGGTTCTTCTGCCAGGCAGTAGTCATGTCTTGGTGTGCCTAGTGAAATTGAATGCAGTTATTGGTTGAAATTGGTTAACTGGTTGATTTAGTAGCTAAGGAGGTAATAACTTTTTCACATAGGGACAGGTAGGGCTGAACAGCATTTTTCCTTTATTTAAATATCACGTTTACTTGGGTCATCTTTGTCTAATATAAAAGTAACTTGATGGTCTGAAACATTAAATATGACAAATATGCATAAACAGGAAAAATTGAGGCAAATACTTTTTTTATAGTACTGTAAGTATGATCTAATGATAAACATGAAAGGATACCAAAAAAATGCATGGCAACCATTATGAAATGGTTGCTGTTGACAGTGCCACATTTTTCAAGCACTTGTGGCTATTTCAGTTTTTTCAGGAAAAAAACACATTAAAGTAGTTCACAAAAGAATGCAAATGACAAAAGTGGAGTCCTTGGAAAGACCCGAGAGAGGAGAACGAGGAGAGCGTGACTTTAAACCGATTCTCTTGTTCTGCTCTATAAATACTCGCTCGTTATTGAGGAAGGCACAGGGCTGGTGCAAAGCAGTGTGATGGAGGCCAGAGGGGACAGGAGGACTCAATATCCCACAATTCCCTCTACACATAGTCCTGACCTACATCATAGCTCTAATCTCCCCACAGACTCCACTGTATCACATCATATAGACATGTATGCCTGTGTGTATACATGAACATGATTTTACTATATAGAACCTGTGTCAGAACATGTTGTTATGCTCTGGAGCAAGGGGCAGGGGTTCCTAAGCTTTTTGACATGAAGACCCAAAAGAGAGAATTGGTACCAACCTGGGGTCATGTTTGTCTATGGTGAGAATGGCTCTCAGTAGTGCAGCTGTCCTTTACATTGTGTGGAAATATCTTTTATTTTTAATTTTGCTTGGAGCAAAATGTCTTTACATTCACCTACATTGAAAGTAAAGATCATTTTTGCCCTCTCCTGTTACTATTCTGGACGATTTTTGTCGGGACATTCTTTGAACTTTCACAATTAGTGGAGTGGACTCAGAATTGTTTTAATTTGTCTACATTTAAGGTCTTGCCACAGAATCTGAAAACTTTGACTCGGCCTCTCCAAAACCATAATTTTATTTCTTTTGAGCCATTTAGAGGTGGGCTTGCTTCTGTGCTTCGGGTCATTGTCCTGTTGCATAACCCAACTGCGCTTGAGATGTAAGGGGCACAAACTACTGGGCTTACATTCTCCTTTAGGATTTTCAGAGAGGGCAAAATTCATGGTTCCATCAATTATGACAAATCGTCCAGGTCCTGCAGAAGCAAAAGGTGCAGGCCAGTCAAGTTCTTCCACACCAAACTCGCTCTTCCATGTCTTTATGGACCTTGCTTTGTGCACTGGTGCACAGTCATATTATAACAGGAAGGGGCCATTCCCAAAACTGTTCCCACAAAGTTGAGAGCATGAAATTGTCTAAAATCTCTTGGTCTGCTGAAGCATTAAGAGTTCCATTCACTGGAACTAAGGGGCCGAGCCCAACTCCTGAAAAACAACCCACACCATAATTCCTCCCTCCACCAAACTTTACACATGGCACAATGCAGTCAGACAATTACCGTTCTCCTGGCAACTGCCAAACCCAAAGTCATCCATCGGCACTTTACACCACTGCATTTGCATTGCGCTTGGTGATGTTAGGCTTGGATGCAGCTGCTCAGCCTTGGAAACTCATTTCATGAAGCTCTCTACCTTGTTCTTGAGCTAATTTGTAAGCCACATGAAGTTTGGAGGTCTGTAGTGATTGACTCTGCAGAAAATTGGCGACCTCTGCGCACTATGCACCTCAGCATCCGCTGATTCCGCTGTGTCATTTTACATGCCCTACCACTTTGTGGCTGAGTTGCTGTCGTTCCCAATTGCTTCCAGTTTGTTATAATACCAATGACAGTTGTCTGTGGAATATTTAGTGGTGAGGAAATTTCACGACTGGACTTACTGCACAGGTGGCATTGAGCTCCTGAGAGCGACCCATTCTTTCACAAATGTTTGTAGAAGCAGTCTACATGCCTAGGTGCTTGGTTTTATACACATGTGGCCATGGAAATTATTGGAACACCTGAATTCAATGATTTGGATGGGAGAGTGAAAACTTTTGGAAATATAGTGTATATACACTCACCTTGCTTTCTAACACAAAAAGCTAATTAGCCAATCCCATGGCCACAACTCAATGCATTTAGGCATGTAGAGGTGGTCAAGACAACTTGCTGAAGTGTAAACCAAGCATCAGAATGGGGAAGAAAGGTGATTTAAGTGAGTTTGAATGTGGCATGGTTGTTGGTGCCAGACGGGCTGGTCGGGACTGGGCTGGAGTATTTCAGAAACTGCTGATCTACTGGCATTTTCACACACAACCATCTCTAGGGATTACAGAGAGTGGTCCGAAAAAGGGAAAATATCCAGTGAGCGGCAGTTGTGTGGACGAAAATGCCTTGTTGATGTGAGAGGTCAGAGGAGAATGGGCAGACTGATTCGAGATGATAGAAAGGCAACAGTAACTCAAATCTTCTTCTTTCGGCTGCTCCCTTTAGGGGTCGCCACAGCGGATCATCTGCCTCCATCTTGCCCTATCCATTGCCTCCTCTACTTTCACACCAAACAACAGTAACTCAAATAACCAACCAAAATCTCTGAGGAATATTTCCACCACCTTGTTGAAAGTATGCCACAAAGAATTAAAGCAGTTCTGAAGACAAAAGGGGGTCCAACCTTTTGCACTCATGCAGCCCCAGACCATTATGCTTGATACATACCCCAACCACTATCATGCTTGACTGTGTAGGCAAGAGACCGTTGTCTTGGTACTCCTCACTAGGGCACCTCCACACATGCTGGGTGCCATCTGAGCCAAACAAGTTTATCTTGGTCTTGTGAGACCACAGGACATAGTTCCAATAATCCATGTTCTTGGACTGTTTGTCTTGAGCAAACTGTTTCTTGTGTGTCAGCTTCAGAAGAGGCTTCCTTCTGGGACGATGGCCATACAGACCGAGTGTGGCATATGATCTAAGCACTGACAGGCTGACCTCCCACTTCTTCAACCTCTGCAGCAATGCTGGCAGCACTCATGAGTCTATTTTTTGAAGCCAACCTCTGGATATGACGCTGAACATGTGGACTCTTTGGTCGACCCTGGCGAGGTCTGTTCCAAGTGGAAGCTGTCCTGGAAAACCACTGTATGACCTTGGCCACCATGCTATAGCTCAGTTTCAGGGTGTAGGCAATCTTCTTATAGCCTAGATCATCTTTGTGGAGAGCAACAATTCTATTTCTCACATCCTCAGAGTTCTTTGCCATGAGGTGCCATGTTGAATATCCAGTGGCCAGTATGAGCGAATTGTACCCAGAACACCTAATTTAACAGCCCTGCTCCCCATTCACACCTGGAACCTTGTAACATGACAAAAGGGAGGGACAACGACACAATTGGGCACAATTTGCACATTGCTCACTGTGAGGTGTACTCACTTGTGTTGCCAACTATTTAGACATTAATGGCTGTATGTTGAGTTATTTTCAGACGACAGTAATCTATACTGCTATACAAGCTGTACACTGACTAAGTTATATCCAAGTTTCATTTCTATAATGTTGTCCCATGAAAAGATATAATAAAATGTTTGCAGAGATGTGAGGAGTATACTCACTTTTGTGCAATACTATGTGTGTGTGTGTGTGTTGTGGACGAAACCAGTCCTGCGTGTTCGTTGATGCAAAAAATGAGACGAGTAGATCAGACTGAAGTGAAACAAACAAAGTTTTATTACAGAATTCTGGAGAGGTTACAAACAGAGAACATGCATCATGTATCCTTCAAGTAAGCTCTGATCTCCCAATGTGTTCTGACTCCTTTTATACCCTGAAGCTGAATATGTGTGTGCGTATAAGCTAAACCTAAATGTGTACATGTTCCTGTTTAGTGGGTGCAATGGACATATGGTTTACCATATATGGATACGAAAACCTCATGTTCTAACGAAAACCTCATGTTCTGACGGTTAAGCGCAGACCTACTTCAGTTTTTGGCCTTGGCTGGTTTCCTGTTGTTGCGTACATCTCTGCATGTTTGTCACATACTGTCTGTTCTTCGCCTGCCCTCCCATGCGAATGTCATAACGCTTTAACATTAAGCGCGAGTTAATGCCTTCTGATATTAATGCTTAAAAGTATGCTACTACAAATGTAAAAATCCACTGTGTGTGTGTGTGTGTGTGTGTGTGTGTGTGTGTGTGTGTATGTATATATATATATATATATAATATAGTTGATGCCTGAACCTTGCCTTGTATCTTGCCTTGTTTTTCTCAGTTTTCAGTTTTTGACCCAATTTAAAAGTACATGTTATTCTTTACATTGTTTGTAAGTTTTATGATGAATGGGCCAAAAGAAGTCTGGTTCCATAGACTTACATTAAAAGTAAAATATCTTTTTTGTTTTTCCTGTAAAGTTACTATTATGTAGATACTATATATATATATATATATATATATATATATATATATATATATATATATATATATATATATGAGAGAGAGAGAGAGAGAGAGAGAGAGAACATTTATATAGCTCATAAAACTCACTACCACTGCTTCTTCCACTCTCCCTTTTTACTTTATATTTGTCCGTCATCTTGTGATGAAGGGGGTTTATAGACAGGCTGCATGTGTAGCTTTATTAGGAGCCATCCAAGGCTCGTAGTCATCACAGGCACACGGGTCAAAAGCAGTCAAGTAGTTACACAGTCAAACATAAGAACCTTGGCTTAGCATTCAGTTAAGGCAACAAAACGGTATATCTATGTAACTTAATTAGTGTTGTCCGTCAGCTTCAGACATGAAATGAAAGACAGTATTGAAATGGTTGTACATGTTTTCATAGCTATGATATTTCATCTGTAAAAATCGGACTTGGAAAGAAATTACACCAGCAACACGTCACACTTAGGCAAATGTATACATAAACATTCCCCATCATGTGGTAACCCAGCACATAGACACACACGATTTGGTGAAGCAATTTGGTGAAGCAATGTGGGTTAAATCATAGTTTAATAAACGTGCTTCCAGAGTTATGGCCAGCACCACTTGTTTATTTCTCTGTGCATGCGTATTCACCCAAATTCAAATGCACCTGAACAGCTGGTAGATGGGAGCTTTAACACGGTCGGAGGAAGACATTTCTGATACAAAGGCATGCATTAAAAAGTAATGCTTTGTAAAAGGCCCATGTTTGGGGGGTATAAATAATGCAACAGCTGCATTTAGTGGGTTTTATTGAAGGCATTAATAGGCAGAGATATGGACCATATGGTCCATTTCACTCTCTATATTTGGCCCTCAGAGGCAGCCAGTACCACGTGAACTCTTTCCTTGCTCTCCCTTTTTCTGTCCCTCATTCTCTCTTCATGATGACTTCCCAAGCATTGGGGAGGGGGGGTTTTCTGGCCACAGACAGAGCTAAGGTCCTCAAGGTTCTTGGAACATAGTTTGCAATTGGATCATCTTGATCTATTTTTGCTTTAAAAGTTACAGTGGAAGTTTTCTCATAAGAAGTAGAGAGCTGCAGATGTGTTGACAAAATGCACATTAAGTAATAATTTACTCTCAGCTAGCATGTGATGTTTCCGTGTGAATGCCAGTACTTTCTTTTATCACTGCTACACAAGTTCTGTGGTTGAGGTAATTACATATCTTGAAAGAAGACTTTCATTAATAGGTTGTCTGTTGGTGATTCTCTTCCACTGCTGGTCACATTGGTTTGTGGCATCTGGAAATGTTCATCACAAGAGAGTCATTTTTTAATCATAATAGTTATTTTCATTGTAAGTATAGGACTCTGCATTCTTGAAGGATATCTTTAAAAAGATGATTAAAATGTACATTTTTAAAAAATGCAATATTACCCATTCTGTGTTGAAGTCTGGTTGTCTGATTGAAGACAGTCTCAAGGAGAAAACTATATGTGAAAAATATTTACTGTTAAAATCTATGAGAAAATTTAAAGGCTTTTTTTTCTATTTAATAAACCAAACAGGGCAGAGATTGCTGAGATTAAAGACTTCATTTTGGAATGTTATTGGGCTGAATTGTTCCCGTTTTCTCAGGCTGTTTAACTTTACAGCAGTAACAGTTATTTATGAGTGAAAGTGGAGCTACAACCTTGTCTTTGAGCAGCTTGGCAAACATGCAGAAGCTTTCAGCCATTAGAACAAATGTTCATTTACTTTGGAGCTGCATGCACCAAAACGTATGTCTCTCTGTTAGCTGGAAGGTGGTATATTTCTCCATTTGGTTTAATGTACAGCAATACCTAATTGAAAGCTTGCCATGATCTTAAAGACATTTAGATTTAAAGTCTTTAAAAATAGTTTCTGAGACCATAACGTGGTTGCACTGAGGCATATGTATGAATTTATTTCCAAAAAAAAACAATTTTCAGCAGCCCACAGGCTTTCAGTGCTGCTGGAAAAGCAGGTGGCTTTTTTCCCCAGATGGCTCCTCATGAAGCTGCTGGAGAGAATGGTGAGATTGTATAAAGCTTCATCATGGGAAAAGAGGAATCTAAAGTACAATATACAGTACTGTGTATAGTCAGAGACCACCCTTCATTTATTTTAATTTCATGTCAAAACATCCATTAAATAGACATTATTTATTTTTGTGAGATATTAATGAGGAGTTTAAATATAATCCACACACAGAAGGGAATGTCAAAAGAATATAAATGAAAAAACAGGAGTTTCTGGAGTTAAAATTGCAGTTCAAAAAGATTCTCACAAAATACAGAGAAAATGTGAATCCGAACAACTGTGGTAAGACCTGGTAGAACACCAAAACTTTGACCATCAAATAAACAGTACTGAAATCTTTCATGTTTGAGATAGATGAGAAAATCAAGCTCCACTCTTGCTTTAGATCTTAAAAGATCCACAGGTATTTCTGTCCATCCTTCCATAGTGGGAAGAATTACTGAGCACTGTTAGCCCGAGAGGATGTGTAGCTGTCAGCAAACTGTTACTGAGAAAACGTAATAGACAAAAAAGAAGAAAACCTGCAAACAGCAAATCAAAGAGGCTACTGGTGTTCTAAGAACCCAATGTTCGAACCGCAGCATCATTGTTCAAAGCTGAACTTTGGAAGTGTGGAAAAATGTCCCTGCAGATTTCTTTGGAAGAATGACAGAAAGTCAGCTGTAAAGAATTGCAGCTGTAATTAAGGCAAAGTGTGGAAAAATACTGGAATAAAATGACATTGTATTAGTTGTTTGTGCATCTGTGTAACTTTCATTATAAATTATTTAATTTTAAATGTTTTTTTCTGCTTTTTTCCTGATGTTGAAAAATTTAATAATTTAAATGTTTAAAAAATTGAAGGATGGTCTCTGACTTTTGCATAGTGCTGTGCTTTTGATTTGTAACACTTTCGATATGCGCTGTTTCAAAATTTTGATGTCACAGTTATTCTTAAGATTTCAACAAAGGAAATGCCTCATGAGTAATTGTGTCCTCACTTATGACCAATACAGCGGGCAGAGTTCCTTCAGCAGACAGCTCTACTCTTTGACTCTCCGCTCGTTGTATGTTAGTGGTGTTTTAGTTGTTATTGACACCTGCTTTTCCTCCTGCTTGTTCTTTAATGACCACTGAGATTCAGGGGCCAAAGTAATGGATAGGGCTAAGGAGAGGAGTAGACATGACACCCGCTGTCGGGTTTCTGGTGTCTCTGGTAGATAAGTTGGATACACACAGATGGGGCAAGTGCAATTAAAGGTCAATTAGTTCTCACATGCTGCCGCTCTGTCTGTGCTTTTAGTGCTGTGCTGCCTGGCTGCAGATAGCAAGCAGACACATGCTTTGCCTGCCTGAGTGTTTGACAGCTCTTTTGAACAAAGAAAGAAGGAACTAGTAAAACTTGCATGTAAACAATATTAGACATGTACATTTGTAAGGTTTCTAAAGAGTCCAGGTGGTCTGCGGCCTCTCCAGGCTTTTCTCTAGATACTACTAGTTTGTAGACAGCTAGAATAATTTTATATGTGTATCTACTACAAAGTTGTTTTTATATCACTAAAAAACGTTTGAATGATAGTCAACTTTTGTATTTCTTATCTGAGTATAAAATGTGAGAGTTTTATTTTTAATTACATTCTAATTAAGCACTAACACTGCAAATGAACCAGCCTCAAATTACATAAACTTAAAGAGAGCAAATCACTGTGTGAAATGTGTTCTTGATTTGCTGAAATACCAGTTTCATGCATTATTCATTGATGTGAAACTTTTTGTTTTTGTGCCCTCTCTTCTCTGTCCACCATCCTTCCCTCCTCTCAGGAAGCTAAAGAAGCTCTTCCGTTCTCTGAAGGAGAAGAAAAGGGCGCCGGAGGAGCGTGTGGAGCAGACGGGCCGAGCTCTGCGCCAGTGGCACCTAGATTACAACCTGGAGCCCTTTGATGGCCTTACACCCGAATACATGGAGATGAGTGAGTGACCATCTGCTTTCCGACTGAATGAGGGCAAAACTTGGGTGAACACGTTCATGACTCCAAGCTTACCATTTTACAGATGAGCCTCAGGTCTTCAGTGTCATTCCGTGCGTTCAATGCAGCAGAATGTTTAAAATTACTTAAGATGTAACAGGATAAATAGCAACGAATAATCTAGGTGTGGAGTTAATAACAAAATTTACACAAGTCTGTTTACCAAGTTAAAACATCACAAAATAGCAGAAATGATCCAAGCGATACTTGCTTGTTTGTGAAACTCAGTAGAACAATATGAGGAGGACTGGTCCAGTTTAACCCCTTAGCTGCTAAAGTGCATGATGGTGACAGTTAAAAGAAGGAATGTGTCTTTTTTTAAACAGTAAACCAGAAAAAAATTGGCAAGACCGATGGCTGAGGCTGATGCCGATGCCAATACCAAAACAAGACTGAGTACAAATACTACCAAGACAAGTCCAACATAAGATAAGTCCAAGACAATTAAAAATGTCTCAAGACGTAAAAGTTGTGGCCTGTGCAAAAGTTACAGCACATGTTTTTTCCCCCGCAATATGTTCAGCTAAGCAAATAAATATGAACTGTGCATTATAATGTGCAGAAAATATTTTCTGTTTTCAACAACATATGTAATTTGACCAGGGTTGTTCAAACTATTGGATATATCTATGTATGTTTGAAGTCTAAAAGTTTACTGTTATAGGTACTCATTAGTCCATGGAGGAAATGTTGCAAGTTTGTTTTAGATTCTTTAAAAAGTGGTCATAATAAAATACAGTCTTAGGTATTTATGAGCTACGAGATGCTATAAGGATTCTGTTCTTAACAAATCTTTTAAATCTCAGTATTGCTATTTATGCCAAAGATTTTGGAGAAAGTGGTCTCAAATCTACTTTTCCCTACATTGGATTCAAAGAACATTTTCATATCATACAGTATCATAGCACTGAGACAGCTCTTTTAAGACACATTCACATTCTGACACATTGTTATTACTTCATCTCTTTTAGGAGTAAGATATATTTTACTGCCATCTTACCTGTAGGGTGCCCCAAAGATCCATTCTTGGTCCTATGTTATTTAAATGTAGAATTTTTTTTTTCATTTTTATGCACATACCACTCATCTGTGTCTATCTATAAAACGCCATGGGCCTAATTCACCAATATCTTTCTAAGTGTGTTCTTAAACGTGTTCTTGAGAAAGATCCTAAGAAAAAGTCAATGTCAGATTCATGTGTTCCTAAACTGCATCAAGCTGGTATCAGCAGATATTTGCCTTAAAAATGCTGCTATCTGACACAGACACTGGGATAAGTGTTGCACTTCATCTGCAATACTACTGTGGGTAGATGTTGTTCCTGTTTTTACATTTTATAAATCAGTATCAGCATTGGCAGATATGTAAAAATAAATATGGAATCTCAGCATTGGCCCACAATTCCCATTGTTTCCCATGGTTGCTATTCCTCCTAAAATGAGATGTGCATTTTCATTTTATAACACAGAGTATTAATCGTGGTTTTGTGTCATCATGCCTGGACTATTGTAATGATTTGTTTACCTCCCTTAGTCAAAGGCAATGTCGTATGTGTGAATTGTTAGCTCCCTATTCAAGTGTCAGGTCCTTCAGCACTTCTCATCACTGGCTTTTGGCTGTCCTAAGGATGATGCTGAAATGAAGGAAAGACTGTGTATTTCCTGCTTGCTCCCATAAGCTTTGGAACAGTCTTCCCTTTTGATATTAGACTCTCAGTGGCCACTCTTAAGAGACAGCTTAAGCCTTATTTTTATTGTTGGACTTGTAACCACATGCAGCATGTTTAATGTGTGCTTTAGTGTTTTTTTGTTTTCTGTGTGGGTTCTGTAGTGTGCTTTATATAAATAAGGATTACTTAATTACTTACTATTGCAAAATGCAAGAAATATTTGACGGAGAAAGAGAGAGGACATTGAACATGTTGACAAGTAGAAACCGTTCTTCAAACTACACCTCAGTGGAAAGACACAGCTCACAGGTAAGAGTATAGTCAGTGTTGGGCGTTTTTGAAGCATGCCCTCTGGCCTGATCTGCATAAACCATTGTTTTGTTGAAGAGAGAAAATAGCAAATGTCAGTCAAGTCAAACTTGGAAATGCCATTTCCCACAAAGGTTATGTTCCATCTGTGTCAGACTGGCAGACAAGCAGTATTGTGTTCTGTCACCCCAGCCAGGGACTGTAGATTATAATTTCTTTTCACAAAGGATTGTTGGTTACTTGGAATCTCTAATCTGGAGTCGTTGCACTATAGAGTTTCTCACAGATTTGAGTTGCTTTTAAAGAGAGACATTTGTTGTACAAATGGTGTTCTTAAAGAATAAATATAGGTAGCTGACACAGCTGCAGTCGAGACCTGGACTCAGAACAATACTAGCTGTGTGCTGTCAAAACAGGACCAAGGACTCTATTTCCCTGGTTATGAGGCAAGCACAAAATAAGGTGTAAAATATAAACGTATTCTTAGTGTTTTTTTTCTGTGACCGGTAGCACAGGCCTAAACAGGCTCAAATTTGAGTTGAGAGAGTGAACGCATTATCAAAAGGTTTGCTTAGGTGTGCTGCAGTGACAGCCTACAAGATCAACTCCTCTCATCCCATTTAAGAGCCACATGTGCTCTTAATGATACGAGTGCACTGCCTTCTTACAATTCTAAAATGTTATTTTATGGATATAGAAAAAAATTGGAAAAAGTTCAGATGACACAAATGTGATAAAATATACCAATCATCAAAGAAATTGCATACTTTTACAAAAATCACAATAAATAATATAATTTTCATTTGTTTATGCTGCCCTTCTATATTAAAAATATATTGGTGAAGTGGCGCAACAGATTATGTGGAGTAGCACAACAGTTACTTAGTTTGTTCAGAAAGGCTTGCTAAGGTAGTTAGTGAGTTCAAAAGAGCTAACTTCCTAACGTGTGTGGGTGTCTGGTGCATTTTAAAAAATATAAAAGCATAAGTCTATATTTTAGTCTTAATGTAAGCCTCTGTATCGGATGTTTACTGATCCAAATATATTCGGTTTGCTTCCTTCATTTCCGTAACGACTTAGAAACCTCTAGCGGCAAGCAGAGATCTGGCATGGCAAGAAAAAGTGCAAGTAGACGCATAACATTATACTGTTAGACTGCACTGAATGTAGGGCCCTAAGACTCTGATGTTCAACATCAACTCATCTAAAACTTTTAGTGTTGGTGAATTATTACTTTGCCTTTTTCTCAGGAGAATTGACACTGTGGTCTTGTCCACACTCATAAATCTCAAGACCAAGACTTGAAGTCCTCTGCTTCAGTCCCAGGCTCTAAAATGTACTGGTACTTGTCTCAAGGAATACAGTCTTCACTACAGCTCTGGAATCCAATTCTGTATTTAGACAGTTGAAATCTAATTTGCTTTACATTCCTATTCCTACATTTGAACTTTGAGCTTCACACTGTTTGCAAATGTACATAAATCAAAACGGAGAAGATCTTGATAAACTCTAAAAGTGTCAAAAGTAGCATTATGATTTATAGTAGGAGCATTTTAATGATGTTAAATATACAAATATAGGACATTTAATTCTTGAGTGTTGGCTTTAAATGTCAGCTCACGCTTGAGTTTAACATTTTGAACAAGACAACCAATTTAAGGCCATTTTTGTCAATGCAATTTTGAGCGTTCTTCTCTCTCTTCTTTTTGCCTCTTAAACCTTTTCATTTCCTCTCTTCATTATTAATGTGTGTGAAGGATAGTACATGACAGCACAACTCAGCTGTGACTGCTAGACCTACTCTGTCAGCAGTCTGCTGACTGACTCACCCCTGACTGTCCCTTTTTTGCAGACTTTGACTTATTAACACACCCTTTTATACCACTGCCTAACGTGAGCACATGTCTGATCATGAGCTATAACTAGAAAGCTAGAAGAGCTCTATGCCCCATGAAGGCAGTCTGTAAAATTATGTATAGCACTGAAAGATATTTTTGGTTCATCATTGTTTACCAGGCCATATTACAAATTGGTGAAGTTATAAGCATGAGCTAGTGTTGATAATGAGGCTTTAAAAAATCAGTTTAATCTGTTGTCTGTAATGATGAATACACGGTGAATAAACTCATGATGATATACAAATCAATATTGCTTTACATGCCAGGGCATCTTTTCCAGACTAATGTTTGGGGACCTTTTTCTAGGATATGCATTTCCATACATCATCTCACAGATTTGCAAATTACAAAGACACCTGATTGTGATCCTATTTAACTACAGCCTTGCTGTTCTGTGTCAACATAATACATATATTTATGAGGACAAATGGTGGATGAAGTACACAAATCATTTGAGTTCAATTAGAGATACCTAAGGTAAAATATTACTCCAGTAAAAGTAGAAGTTCCTCCCTTTAGACCTCGCCTTGAGTAAAGTAGAAAAATATTTGCCTTCAAATGTACTTAAGTATTGAAAGTAAAAGTACAAAAAGACTAATTATGACTTTAATGTTCTGTTACCATTTTTGTAAGAAGAGTCTTGCTTCATTAATTAAATGTCATTAATTAGTGACACTGATGTCTATTAAAATTATCATAGGAACAAAACACTGAAGGCAAACAGTTTCCATCAGGTGGAACCGAGTGGCTCTGAAATAACTCTTTGTGAACAGGCAAAGTTTTGGTGTAAGATTTATTTGCAACTTGGATACAAGTTTAAATTTATTAAAAATATGCTTTAAACTCAAATGTTTACAAATGAGTTTTCCTTTATTTTATTGAATCTGTAGATCTCTGTTCATAAAGATAAACTAGCAAAAACAAATTTACTATAAAATGAAAGTGTTTGTATAAATTCAGAAAAAAGACACATACCAATTTTTTACACTGCTGCACTGATGTTGAACTGTATGCTTATACTGGGTCAGTATGTCCAACAGGTCAAAACAAGCTCAAAACAAAGTGCACTCTGTGCCCTGATTGGTGCTCTTGCTTTGTGCTTCTTTTGATTTGACATGTTATGTTTTTATACACACATAGGCTGAAAAGAACAACAGATTTCCATTAATGTAGTGGAGTAAAAAGTAAGATATTTCACTTTGAAATGTAGTCGAGTGAAAGTAAAAATTTCTCAAAATGGAAATACTTCAGTAAAGTACAGATACATGAAAAAACTACTACTTCGCTTCTTAGCTACTAAGTAGCAAATTAATAGCATTGTCCAGTAATGTCATGGAGTACTAAAATTACTCTCCAAAGAGCGTGTACATGCTTAGGCTAATGTACAGAAAGTCAGCACCTCAGTAATATACAACAAAGATGATGGTGTAAAATGAGTCTGGTGTCTGAGGCCCACATTTTTTTAATCAGTTCAGGTTTTTATAAACACTGTGCTGTAGTGCAGTGTGAAAGCTTGCAACCCAGCCCGTGTTTATTGCTCTTCAGCATGATACTGAACGTTTGCAGATTGAACAGGCACAAGCATGATGAAAGTGAGCTCAAGGCACTTTATCTCTTCCGTCTGTTTGTTTGTGTGTTTTTTCTTCTTCTCCACACCCACAGTCATCCAGTTTGGCTTCGTCTCCCTTTTCGTGGCCTCCTTCCCTCTGGCTCCACTCTTTGCTCTCTTGAACAACATCATCGAGATCCGACTGGATGCTAAGAAGTTTGTCACTGAACTACGCAGGCCAGATGCAGTGAGAGCGAAAGATATCGGTACTGGATTTCATTTATACATGCCCTAAATGATCTAAAGAACAAATAGACAGTGTGGCTGTGTTCACATTATAAGCTTAGTGTAATACACATAGCCATGTATCAGATATTTAAGCTTATTTAATATCTAATCTGGGACTTTATTTGGAAGTTTTAGGTATGTGTTCAGCTCTAAAAAACTCAGATCTGTGTTATATTCAGGCAAAAATGTGTGCCACTTAACACTGTAATGTGAAGGTATCCTGTCTATTTAGCAACATGCAAGCAGTTTTGTGGAAGACGAACTGCTTTTGGAATTTGAATTCCATGTTAATTTTTCTCTTTCAGGAATCTGGTACAACATCCTTAGTGGCTTGGGCAAGTTTTCAGTAATCATCAACGTAAGTGTCAGTTCGATACCTTCGGCTGTATCTTTGCGCTTTTTATGACTGTAAATAAAACTGCACGTAAGCTGTAGGAAGAGTTGCTACAAATTACGAAAAAGTTTGTTCCCGACAGTGCAGTCTGATTGGTTGAGAAGCCTTTATCCTGTTCTGTTATTTTTTCACTTTAACTGTATTATTCCGGTGCGCACCAGTCACTAAGCACAAACTCTCATTACTTTAGCTCATGCAGAAATAGGAATAATGCAGCACAACTGGATTTCAAAATCCAAACAAGCTGTGATGGCGGAACAACTAAACAGACTAGAATTATCCAGAAACTAACAGAATATAGTTTATGGGCTGTGAAATGCAACAAACAGATATTTAGTATTAAAAGCTGAGCTGAACCTCGTAATGCACAAAAGGCTACTAGCTTTTTGGTGTAAGTGACAATATTAAAGCACATTTTATACGTCAGAGGCTTTTTTTTGTTTCACTTTTTTTCTGTTTTTGGAGAACTGTTGTATAAAAACAGTAGAACACTTGAGGTTGTGTGTTATTGTGCGTACAATTGCAAATGATCATGTACATAACTCACCTTCAGCTCAAGCCTATGATCGAATCACAGTTATCAATAATACACTCCCTCTCATCTTCTGTTGTTTGTCACACCCCTTTGAATTGAAGCGATGAACTGAAAGGAAAAAGAGTTTCCCCTTCTGTCATTCCATTCTGGGGGAGAGTATTGTGCCTCCCCATGATAGGCTGTGGGCCTGTAGCGAGGATTATTTTGCCTCAAATGTCAGATAAGCCCTGGATTACCGCCACTCTACTTAATATGGGCCAGAGATCTCAAAGGCAAACATATCATGGAATGCTTTGAAGTGTGCTCTCTAAAACAGGTTGCCCAAAATGGGGAAGAATATGATTTCAAGGTGCTGACTTTGTTTTTCCACTGTGTTTAACTATTGTACTTTCACACATGTCTCATGAGATATATCACATTTGATATGAACAGTAATAACGTCCAATAATAGGTACATTTGTTTTGAGAATTTTAAGAAAGGACAGCCTTTGTGCCTCCTTTTCATGCACCAAGTTCATTCGCCAAGGCCTGGCAAAGTTACTTTAATATAATTTAATAGAAATGTGATTTGTGAAGTATGAGAAAAATAAGCAAGCTGGACCTCAAGCCAGAGTGAATAGTGTAGAAGGGCTGCTTGTGGGAAAATGAGCAATGAATCATTTCATTGGGTCCAGCTGTGGTTGCTGATTTAACTCGCTGATTAGCAGATGCAAACTCTAAGCAAGGAGTCTTCTTGCTTTCCCTATTCCTTTTGATAATTATTATTTTGTTTGTAGCTCATTGAAAGATGTGGAGACATTCTGAACTTGTTTGTAGAAGCAGATATTTTATATGATTTTATGATATTTGTTTGATCTGTTATTGTGCATGCTCGAATCGGAGAAAGCAAATTTATTTTTTATGAAATATTTGTCATTGTTTGGATTTGAAATAAACAGAACTCAAACAAGATTCGAACCTACCAATACAGAATGTAGATTTAATCTACTTGTATTTCTTTATGTGATTAACTAATTTACTTGTGTAATTACATTTAAATAATTATGTAACATAATTCAATTACTGCAATAGATATAGCAATTTAAGAGTTTATTTATCTTTTTTTCATTTTTTTTCAGGCTTTTGTCATCTCCTTCACATCAGACTTTATCCCACGGCTGGTTTATCAGTACATGTACAGTGAGACTGGCACTATGCATGGCTTCATCGACCACACCCTGTCCTACTTCAATGTGAGCCATTTCAAAGCAGGCACAGCGCCTGCTTCATCTGCTGTCACAGTGTGCAGGTGAGGCCCTCAGCAGTAGTTTAATTCTTTCAGAGAATCATTATGGGTTCATAATCTGAGTGTTTACATTGGGTACATACAGCAGAGAATGCAAAGAAAGCAATGCTCACACAAGAAATGTGCTTCATAAGGAAATTGCATGAGAAACTGACACTGGATCTAAGCAGGTTGTTTAATTTAGCCTAAGCAGTTTAACTAAATTTAGTTGAACCAATTTAATTTCAAAGGTTGTTTGTTTCAAAAGTCACTGAGTAAATGAGTGGTCAGCAGCCATGTGATTTCATGGTTTCGTCCCATTTAACATGAGTCTAAAATAAACTTGTCCTGCACATCTTGCATACACTTAACTGTACAGGACCACATCATGGGAGTTCACATCTATTTTGCATCAGTTTCCCTGCATGCCCATACTGCCACGTCACTAGAACAGGTCACGCTATGCTTTTCTCAGCTTTACAGTTCACCTCTACAACACCCTACAGTGAGCTCAGCAAAATTGTCTCGCAGCTCCAGCTCTGTCTTTGTTTCAGTGGATGAGGTACAATGAAGATGGGAAAAGATGACTTCACACTCTCCTTTTAGCATGGGGCAGCTCGGATCTTAATGGGCTGGATGCTGTACTGGCCTTCCTCGTGGGCTTTAAATCTTTAATCGTGTATCAAAACACTGACATCATGCATTTGAAGCAATTGCTTCCCCATAATGGGCCAGTGGAATCCAGTGGAGGCCAGTGCAGGCCCACTATAGCTCAAGAATAAACTACTGTATCGTTGAGATTAGGGGTGTGCATTCTGACTAATTTTGATATTCGAGTACCCATAAGTGTTAATGAATAGACCATGTGTAAGAAAAAACTTTAGCTGAAATGAATGTAAGTGAGAGCATTAGTATTGCACAGAATAGCCAGTAAATTGTCAGTAGGTTGCAATATTGGATGAGTAATAAAGGCTTTTTCTTCCTGAAAGCCAATGACATAAACCTATGGTTAACCAGTACACCGGATGCTGACGAGTGCTCATTGTCTTCAGGTAGACAATGTGCCAATGTGTTAGCCTAATTAGTGATATAGCCACACCAGGCTGGTTGTCAGTTACATCCTTAATGATGCACGTCCTTGGCAGCACACTCATAGTAGTAAAGTTAATATAATACATTTGCTTGCTCACAAACTACAAGCAAACTCTACACATTTTAGTGTACTGTTAAAGCTGAATTGTTAGTCTGTTTGTTTTCTTTGTCTACCTGTGATGGAATGTAACCAACCCGAGTAGCGATTTCACAAATGCTTGAGTTTCTTGAGTTTCCATGCACATCCCTGTTTGATATCTGTTTGCATCGTGTGGCAGTGTTGAACTCTGTACATTTACATTTGTACGTTTCGTCTCGTCATTGCTTCTCTGTAACTGGTCTGGCAGGTAAGGATTACTTTGAACCCTGGCTAAAATTACATGGAGAATGCAAGGCAGTATTTACCCTTTTCCTCTATAATTCCTACAAAACAATTTTAGGAAAGTACGACTGACTGATTCTCCTGAATTTTTGAGTAACGTTCATGACTGCATTCAAGTTTCCAACTAATCCAGCTGTTTGATGCTTGAGAGGAAGCAAATCAGACAAATGATATGTTTCTGCTACTGAACTGGAATGGACATTTTCGTTTTCCAAATCACATACATGGTCAGTTTGCGTGGGACAACAATTGCTGCAGTCATAAACAATATTTATACCCATCTATCTTCAGTCTTTTGTGTCTTTTCCTGTTTTCTTGTGATAAGCTGATGAAAGGTAGCAGCAGAGATAAGCCTCAGATAATACATCTGTAATTGGCAGGGAAATATCCTCAGGATAGGGTGTAGGGTGGGTAGAAGTGGTAGCTTAGAATTAATTAAAAGACAGTAACAGAGTGAGAGACGCATATAGTCCTCCATCATACACTCCGAAGTGTAAGATCTAGATGGCTGCTTTAATATGTTTGGTGGCTTTGATGATGCAAGCTGGAGGGCAGTGGTAAAGAATGCTGTTATCAGAGACAGACGGACTCTGCTGGTGCAGACAGTTGGGAACAGGATGACCCCTATGCTGGCACATTTTAGCCACTCTCCCCAGAGACTTTAGTGGCACCATGATGTCAGGGTTTTACCACCCCTCTGTGTTTGGTGTGTATGTGTGTGTATGCGAGGGAAAGAACGAAGGAAGTCGTGAGGAGGGGTAGTGGTGGTATTGCTGTTTACATGCCATAAATATTCTTTCTAAATACCGTGAAATATTCAGTGGTTATGGATGACCAAATCAAGTAATTCTTGATCTCTGCTATATATGCAGTTTTTGCTGAAATAGCTCTACATAAATGAAGAGTTTCAGCCCTAGAAATGATGTCTCCAGACGAAGATTGCTGCTTGTTTTAGGCAATATAAACCTTACACGTCTTACACGTTCCTAGAATATTACTGTATATGGCAATGAAATCAAATAGTAGCAGTGTGGCTCCTCACTGAAGCTTTACTGTTTTGATAATTCAGTACAGGAAATAAAAACACTGGGGAACCTGCTAGGTTACGGCTAATTTAATCTAATGCTATGAAAACTTGAAGGTTCAGCCGTACTCTGTATGGTTTTTATTGACTTTGCTGATCGTATCTGTCCCTTAGGGTCTTATAATCACATTCTTAGCGCAGCAGTATCTGATGACTTTTGACACTGAAACATCAACATTTTGTTCTGTAACTATTTTCTAATGGCTTATGACAACCTGAAAGCTGTAAAGAGGTTTTTCTGCACTCTTTGCTTGAGTTGATCTTAGAACCTGACACAAAAAACATGGTGTGGGGCTCCATGATCACAGTCACAAGTAGGTGTTGAGAGAAAAGCCACAGTTTTCTTGCCTTCCTAGCCCTTTAAAGGGTCTACTCTAAATCTCCTGGAATGATTAATAAGGATGTCTTATTGTTTTTCACCATGTAGCACTCTGAAAGAATGTGTGAAGCATGTGCTACTGATTTGCGCACTATTTTTATTTCTGGACAGCAAAACAGCTCACTGTTGAAGAAAGCTGCCTTAAATACCCCCCAACAACATCCCCGCCCCAACACCCCCCCCTACCCCCCCCGGTCCCCCGGTCCCCCTCCAAATGTTTAACTGCAGTTTGGTCTGTAGGTACAAGGACTACAGAGAGCCACCCTGGTCGTCGGAGCCGTACCAGTTCTCCAGACAGTACTGGGCAGTCCTAGCAGCTCGACTTGCCTTTGTCATACTCTTCCAGGTACGGATTTTGAGTTACAGGGGTATAAATCTCTGATCTTACGGTGTTTTCAGTGTAATCCTTTAGAAATTATTCTGTGGTTCAGGCTTCAGATTTCACCACATTTTAATAATGCTGGGATGATTATTATTTTTAATAATAATAAAAATATGTTGGAAACTGAGTGAAATCAAAGGAGAAAAACTCTCCCATACTAAGTTACTTGATTTATTTATTTAAGTATTGCTAATTTATTCACTAATAATGGTCACTAAGACCATTAAAACTTAATGGTTTGTCATTTTTTGGCTTGGACCTTTTTTGGGGTGTAGGAGTGTACTTTACCATCCCTATAATCAATTGTAGTTGTTTTCACTTTCGCCACCTTCAGGTTGATGCATCGCAGTGCATTGATGCATTTGTACACTGTTCAGCTGCCTCCATCCACCAAAATCCTCTTTCACTGCAACTCACTTAGAATGAGTAAAAGGAGGCCTTCTCTTTTTGTCTTGGAGAGAAATATTTTTTTCATCCCATCAGATTTTGTCCAGGCATTGCTTTTACAACTGTGCTTTTTGGACTATGTGATTTACTTTAACATATGTCCCAGAGAGTTGCTGATTAGCCACTGCAGCAAAGTGAGGTCAAGCTTTCTTAAAATGCACTGCCCTGTATTTATGACTCTCGTTTATGATGTTGGTTTTCCTCCATAAAAATGCTGCTAATTGTGTAATTTAGGTTTCAAAGACCAGATGCTGACAACAGAACATACTGTATGTGCTTTAGTACTTTTATTGGGGGAAAGAAATACATTTTGGCCAGGTGTTATAGTAGTACCCCCAGTTCGGAAGTGGGACGAATGTGGGGAAAAGAGCAAAAATATTTTATTTAACCATTATTTAAATGGATTAAACAAGATTCTGTGTTTAAAATGCAAAATAGTACCATTAATCTTTACAGTGTACTGGCAAAAGGGGTATATTACTAATTGTCTGTTTGAAGAAGCTTAATTTATCCATTTTAAATGTCGTTTTAAATGTAAAATAATTTGAAATTAATGGAATGTAATTGGAATATGTTGCTGGTATTGCATAATCCTTCAGATTATGTTACTATTTGCATTTTTAATCAGTAAGCTGTAACAGAACACATTTTGAAAGTAACCTTCCCAGCCCCTGTATGTTAGTAATCATTGCTCGTAACAGATAACATTCGCACAAGACAAATGAGTGAAATATAACACCATGACGTCCTGTCGGCTTAAAGAAACACACATTAAGAGATATTCTGTCTGCATTCTAAAATATTCTATTGTTTTCTTCCTGCTCCACCCTCTTATGGTCACCCTCTCACCCCCCTCCCCACTGCCTAAAGCAATAAAGCATTAAGGGGTGGATGTTTTAGCTGGTTTTACTGACAAGAGATGAGTTTTAGCTGTTTTTGAAGTTGAGAAGATAAGTTCACATGTTCATTTGTGTGCATACCAGAACCTGGTGATGTTCATGGGCGTGCTGGTAGCATGGGTGATCCCAGATGTTCCCAAGAACATCAGCGAGCAGCTGAAGCGAGAGAAGACACTGCTGGTGGATGTCTTTATGAATGAGGAGAAGGAGAAGCTCCAGCTCATCCAAAGCCTCTTCTCCAAAGAGGCCACGCAGACCCGGCAACAGCAATCCCCACTGTCCCAGCTGGCACAGAACGCCTTGGAACCGCAGCTTCCCCTGCCTCACCTGGCCCAGACTGACGACCCAGTTGCTGCAGGAGCCACCATCCCATTGACCGCACGGTCCCGCACCCGTCCCCGCGCCGCCAGCTTCAGCCAATTCACCCGTCAGGGTTCCACATCGCCCCACAGTGAGGCAGGCAGGCACACGGCCGTGTGAGCGTAGGGAGGGGGGCGTCACCAGGCCAATCAATCTTCAGAGAGCCCAGAGTGCTGGGAGTGGATGACTTAGGAGAGGAGAAGAAAGGAGGAGGGCAGTGCTGAGCTCTCCATTGAGTTTGTTAAGGGGGGGCATGGCACCCTCTATGCAGTGTTTTCTCACTGAAGCAAAAGCAAGAGAGGTCATTATTTATGTAATCCCTGTACTGTAATGTCTGAAGCATATGTCCACAGGCGGCATGTTTTATTTTATTTCTTTTTAAAGCCGTGATGTGTCCACGGAATTTGCAGAGGAGTCAAAATCATCCTGGCCAAGGGGCAGAGGCTTTGTAGAATGGCTTGCAGTCATTCCACGCACAGTTGAGGCAGACACTGGAGTAGGAGTGGGATTCTGACAGACTCTTATCCTAGGGGCCTCTTGCACATTTTGGAATGTTTATTTTTCTCCCCATCTGTTATAAGACTAAGAGGAAGAGTTTTTTTTTTTTGGCTCAACTCAAAAACTAAAGTGCGGATCTGGTCCATACTCATGGCGATCATTGCACAATTTGTGGAACTACACAAACACAAACTGCTTTGCAAATTTTATGAGATGTAGCGTATCACAGCAAATAATTATAACTTTTCATTTTCTCAGGTAATGACATCACTGTAGGTTTTATTTGTTTATCAGAATAATGTGACATCTCTTCGTTTAATAGAGATTATGAAACTTGTCAGTCAATAAGAGATAAGGAACAAAAACTGTACTTTAATGCACAAATTGTATTGTACAAAAATCAATACATAATACAGTGAGTGTCAAATGTGTCAAATGTTGTTACAGATCTCTCTCTTTAAAGATGCAAATCCTCATAGACAGCACACAATGACTTGTTCAGTTTGCTGATAGGTAAATAAGGCCATGAGGCATGCCACTGAGGTCTGTCTTAAGGTGTCTTTTAAGGTCCATTGATAAGATCCATGTATGTGTTAGGGCCATGTGGTAAGTCCTGGACTTTTGCAGCTTATTGTAATTGATGACTGTTTTTTTTTTTTAAATGGACTTCAGTTGCAATGCACCTCATCCACTGAGAAATCATAGGTTGATAGGATGAGAATCATAAGATGTAAAACAAAATATATTTAAAAAAACACAAGAGTGATGGCATGCCTGGTCTACCATGCTCAGCTTTTTAAAACTGCTGTGTAATTTTGCACAGACTTTGGGACATCAGAAATGCGCATGATAATCACTTTGAGGGCTTGGCCTCTATTTTTGGCTTCTATACCCCTTAGGTTTAGATAGCCATGCAACTATGAGCAAGTAAATGTGCTTCCCTTTACGTGACCACAAATTTCAGGTATTTAGGCACTCAGCGCCCTGTTGCTTAGATTGCTATATGAGGCTATAATTTTAGAATCACAATGGTAAAACTAAATGAGTGTCAGATCTTGTTACAGATTTCTCTCTGAGTTTGCTCATAGGAAACCCTGTGAGTCTTTTGGGCAATGGATTGTAGGTATAAAACATAGGTCTTTTAAGCAGGGTAAGATCCACTGTATGTCCTTTGGCCCATGTAACAAGTACTTTGACTCTTACAATTCATTGTAATTGGCTGCTGCATTCTTTAATGTACCTCTGTGGTATGGGTTAGCTACCATTCAGCACATCTCACCTTAAAAAGACCAGTCAATATTCATTATCTGCTAAGAAGTTAAGTGGACACAAGTGCTGTCAACCACATATAGAGCTTATAACTTTATAGATGGAAAGTTAAGGGAACATTAACTTAATCTCTTCTGAGCTCTTAAATATACCATGGCATCTTTTCCTGATGATTTTATATCTTAGCAGTT
Source organism: Pygocentrus nattereri (assembly GCF_015220715.1). Classification (NCBI taxonomy): domain Eukaryota; kingdom Metazoa; phylum Chordata; class Actinopteri; order Characiformes; family Serrasalmidae; genus Pygocentrus; species Pygocentrus nattereri. The sequence goes on along the minus strand of NC_051211.1, from coordinate 40,146,731 downwards.
GGCAGACCGCTGACTGTGTTTATGCTTCTGGGGCAGTTTATGTACCCATAAACTTCCCCTTGGTTTGGCCATCATCAGTTAGGGTAGGATTGCCATGTAACAGGAGGCTGGAGGAGGAAGACCAACATCTGGCCATCACTCTCTCCATTTCTCAAAGGACCAACAGGACTTAATACTCATGCAAGAAGAATAAACACATTTAATCCCAATTACGTGCAAGCAGATTTCCTTCCATGCTGCCAGGTCAGTGTGTTTGCATTCTTTAGAGGAATTGGCACTGCATCTGTTTGGGGCATATGACATTCCTGAATGTAGAATTTTCACATCAGGATGATACACACTGTGATTGCGGAAGCGACAGACCTGTAGATGATGATCTTTTGTTTGGACCTGTCAGTTCAAACATATTTTACTTTCAAGTCACCTCAAATAGCAGTGTGCCTTTTTTATTCAGCTGCAGATATTCTACATTCTGTGGTCTACATAGTTTCAGTAAAGCAACCAAGCTGGGTGCTGGAAAAGGTTCCATAATTGCATTAGAAGTTGCCTGAAAAGCATAAAAACAGCTGTGAATCAAAATTAAAGTCTTCAGGATGGCATGCTCTGAGGACGGGTGGAGCGTTCAGACCTGTCAAAATTAACCAAACTAAAGAGAATGTTTGTTCTCCAAACCAAACAAGGTAAGTGAAAGCGCCTTAAAACAAAAAATGTGTGGTTTGAAGGTAGCCACTGCTCCAGTCACATCAAAACAGTTTTTTATTATTTATACCATATGAAAACACCATATGAAAGCACAGAAATGGTCTATAATTGCTTGGAGCTAAATCTGTTTCTATTAATGTACATTACAGTAAAAAAAAAAACATTTTTTACTTCTACAAAGATAGCATTCTCAAAGATACATGATTGTGTTGGGACAGCTGTGACATTTAGAAAAGATGTTGATGTATCAGGCCTCAGATCTTTTATATAACAAAGTTTTTCTGTAACTTGTTTCATGTCCTCAGGGCACACAGAGCAGAACCCCTGTTGCACACTGATCTGCCCTTACCCACCTGCTGCAAGCCCCTGGCTCTGGTCAGATGTATCTTGTTGATGACATGTGTAATCTTCCCCAAAGCCTCTTGTCATCATGTGAAGCTGGGATACAAGCAAAGGGCCAGCTTCACCTTGTAATTATAATCTGTTCTCTTTTCTTTCTGACAGGAGTGGCTGATGACTGAGTAACCTTATAAAGCTCTAGTCAGCATGTGATTTGTTTGGCAAATGACTTGGTTGGCATGCTGAGCTGTGTCTGGGTGTACTCCTTGTACTGTGCTTGTACTCCTGTAGTGGTAGTTTTATTAAAGACACAGACCATAAACTGAGACACTCTGTCAAGTCTAAGGTACCATTCGCATTAGCAGATTTCCTTCCATGCTGCCAGGCCAATGCATTTGCATTCTTTAGAGGAATTGGCACTGCATCTGTTTGGGGCATATGAAATTCTTGAATATAGAAATTTCACATCAGGGTGACACACACTGTCATTGTGGAAGTGACAGACCTATAGATGATGATCTTTGTTTGGACCTGTCAGTTCAAACATGTTTCACCATCAAAGATCATGGTGCAATAAGTGTGATGTCAGGCATTTTTGTAATAGAATCATTCACTGGCAAAGAGCCGAAAGAGTCATAGGAGCAGTAGGTGGAGATCAGTGCTGGGAACCTGTCTGCTTCTCTCCCTTTAGGCATTTTTCACAGGGTTAGGCAGGGTGCAGGGTTCTCCATGAAAATACTGAAGTGAATGCAATAAGCTGAAAGGACTTTACAGTGGGGATCAAAGTAGACAGACACTAAACCGTCCCTGAAAACATCTCCCGGAGTTGTGTTGTGTCTGTCTCCGAATGTGTTGTTTTATAAAAATGAAAGGCCCGTTATGTGGTTTAGTTATTTATGATGCTCATTATGTTTTATCCCATTTCCCCACTGCATATCAATATATATGGTCATGTGTTCCTTGGAGCTGGACGTATTTCCAAAAGCTGGAGAATGAGGGTTGCATGCTGAGTTTCAAAGCTGAGGCACAGAGGAACAGCACTCAGATCTTCCTCCCAGAATTCCCTCCAGGGCATCTACTCTTTCTCTGGAGATGTTACATACTTGTGTTTCACATGGTTTCAAGTGTTGGCTTCAACTTCGAATTTTTCCATTTTGTGTAGGTGTGTGAGTTTGTGATTTTCAGGAAAAATGTCCTGACTTTGTAGGGAAAACGGAGAAAAACAAGACTCACCTACATAACCAATGACATGGCCCTAATTCTGTGAAGTGCTGCCTACAAAAGCTATATGTTTAATTTTTGAATGTGTGTGTGTGTGTGTGTGTGTGCGTGCATGCATGTGTGTACAAGTGTCTCCAGATTACTCCATTTTGAATGTGTAGGTACACATGTGCACCACATAAGCCTTGCCTGTAGCACATTCTTTTGTCGAGTTGACGAAACCTCGAACTGACCTGATTGGTCTCAAGTGATCTCCACTGACCTCCTCTTTCATTTCCCTTGACGGTATTTCTGACTCTTAGTGCAGCTGTGGAGGAGCCTTTTTCATCCAGAAGTACCGCCTAGAAAGGCTCAGTGTTTGTTGTGCTGCAAAGAATTAGGGCACAATAAAATGAGCTGAAAGAGCCTTAAAAGGTAAGATGAGTTTAATATTAAGAAATAAAGAGTGGGGTTGATCGCACAAAGCCATTTGCGTGATAGTGCAGCTAGAGGACAGAACAAAATATCCTGAAATTACGATCAGTTAAGTGTTTCATTTCCAATGGAATTTGGCAAGAATTGGGCCGTAGAGTTCAGCAGGTTTTTACAAATAGCAGAAAAGCATTCCATGCACTTACTTAGTATGTTATAGTTTATATTGTTTATGGTTTTGATTATGTGCTCACTGTGCGAGATGTATCATTTACAGCCTCAAAACAGATATGCAGTGTTAATTGAAACACAACCATCGTATTTGATGCAGGATGTTTTCAATTTTTATTTTATTTGCGCAATCTGTGTCAGATTATGCTGCACAGCTTAACATAAGATGAATTAAAATAGTAACAGACGAGTATTTTAGAGTAGAGCAGCCATGGCTGAGGCAGATTGTGATGTTTTGTGATGTCTGTATTTGTGTAACAAAGAGAGAGAGAATGTGTGTGTGTGTGTGTGTGTGTGAGAGAGAGAGAGAGAGAGAGAGAGACAGAGAGAGAGAGAGAGAGAGAGACACTAGACCCTGGCATTTTCCTGCCCTCAGGGTCCAGACACGCCGCAACATGACTCCCCAGATTCTCCTTTATTTAATACTAGACCTGCACTGCTGGAAATGCTAGAGCCCCTCCACATATACACCTCTTTCTCTTCTCTCTTTCTTTTGTCTTTCTTTTGCTTTTCACACTTTTCCCATAGTTGTTAGGATCCATTGAAAGTTCTCGAAGAAGGCACACAAATCTACATAGCAGGAGCCACATGTGTAAGGATCACACCTGTTTTAAAGACTAACTGCAAAGCCTCACCTCCCACAGTTCCATCTGAAATCTGGTATAGTCCTTTAAGGCGCTCCTCATGGGTGTCACATGTTTATCTTAGCACTTCATTGTCACTCTGTGTTAATTTGTCACTTGGCCATTTTCTTGCCAGCTGTGATCCTCATTGCTTCACCAAGAGCTCTATTTATCTCCTATTAGCCACACTGCAGTGATGTAATTAGAGATCAATCTGATACCAGGAAAGTGCTGGATTGGATATCAGAGGGGGGAAAGTATGGATCCAATACGGTAACAAACCTATCCTGAAATATTACTCCCACTGTTTTGTGTGTATTTTTCTCTGTGGGGTAGTAGACTGTTTGAGCAGTGTAAGCATCATAGCCCTCTTTTAAGTGCTCATCCTGAGGTCATTTAAAAACAACCAATGTTATCCCCTTAATAAGCAGGCCCAATGTATTATTACACACTTCTATAACCTAAGAATAGCTCCATTAGTTTGTAGTGAAGTCCTTGTAGCTACTGAATAATAAGCCTTTGTATGTAATAAGCCTGGGCTGTTAAGGGGTTAAAGCTGAGTAGTTTTTTAAGAAGAAATTTCTGATTGGTATCAGCTGATACTCAAGGTTCTATGTTAGGATTGGAAAAGAAAAAGTGGTACCTTCTGTAAGTGTACCTCATCTTTACAGACCTCAAACTAAATCAAGAGATGCAAACACAAACCACCATAAACAAGATCCGTTTAGCATATTATACATGTTATGCAGGTTATTTTGTTGAAACTGAAAGAAGTAGCATTATTCACAGCACTGTGATAATTAAGATATGATTACAAAAGTACATAATTCACTAAAATTGTCAACAGGAGTTCGTTTGAATTCTCTTTTAACATGCTTGCAATCACCAAATTCATCTGCTTGGGGAAGTGGTCCAAAGTACAGCTGATGTTACCAAATGTTCTTTCAGCATGTTGTGTGCAGTTACACATGTCCACCAGAGAGGTCTCCAAATCCCCAAATCTTACATAGTGTAGCTTTAACTTATAGTAAGTGACTTGACTGCCTTAACCTTTTCTGTTGGTTCAACTTCTAATAGAGTTAACAGAACAATAATTAGCATCTTATATTATGCCAACTTATTGTTTTAAGTTGAGGAAAATCAAAATAATGCAGTAGCCAGATTGTTTTGTTAACATGCTAAATCTTTTTTTAATACTGAAATATAGTACTGTAACAGCAGTCTATTATATTTCATGCATATCATTCTTACTCCAGTTATTCTTCAAATAACCATCATTACATTCTCATGAGAAGCTGTGTGAGCTTCTCATTGGGCGTATCTGGATCCAGGCCCAAGTCCTGCACCAACACTCTTTTCTGAAAGTCCTGAAAGAAGAAAGCTGAGTGTAAATAAGTGAAAAGACAGCCTGTAGTAAGCTCCCAGGAAGAAGCTTAATGTGTATCATTTATTTAATTTACATGTTTATATCATTTTAGATCCTGAAATCAGACATGAAAAGCTGAAACCAAAAGAGAACCGGAAAAGTGAATGTGCTCAGTCACATAAAACTGTCAGGGGTAGTTTCAGAACAGTGTGTACTTAGGGGACTTGACATATTCTCCATCAAATTGAGTTTGTAATCATTTGCGTATTGTTGAAAATTGTGGTTTCCTTTTGTGTCTTTGATGGTCCAAGGCAGAGGGGCCTGGCACTGGTCAGTGTGTGGGATGTAACATCTGGTCTGGTTGAGTCAGTCTGTCCTTGAATCTCACATCTGTGTGGTTTATCTCTGTATCTGTATATATTAGGTCATGTGTGTACGTATCTGGACAAAAAATGTCATGAATTTGTAGGAATAAAGCAATAAATATCATAAAGATAGAAGCATAAAGCAAACCTTCAGGACCAAGAAAGTGATTTTAATAGAATTTCTTTTTAAAGATAGATTTAGGTTTAGATGAAGCTCAGAAAATTCTAACTAAACATACAGTACTGTGCAGAAGTCTTGGTCACCTGAGAAAATTATATTTAAAGAGCTGTTTGTCTGGGCAGTAAGAATTTATTGTTCAGAAAAAAACATATAACAGTAATATAATAAGTAATGATTTACAAACCTCTTAGTTAGTCTAATTAATACTTCATTGCAGAGGTGGACGAAGTACACAAATCATGTACTTGAGTTAAAGTAGAGATAAAAGATAAAATATTACTCCAGTAAAAGTACAAGTCCTTACTCTAGACCTCCACTTGAGTAAAAGTACAAAAATATTCAAAATCAAATGTACTAAAGTACGAAAGTAAAAGTACTAAAAGATTAATTATGGCTCTGATGTCCTGTTATCATTTTTATAACAAGACTCGCTTCATGAACTCATTTCAGGTGAAAATCCTCCAGCGTCTCTCTTGGTAAACCAGTCTTTTAATAGAACGTCATTAATAAGTGATGCTGACGTCTATTAAAATGATCATAAGCACAAAACACTGAAGGTAAACCGTTTATCAGGGAGAACCGAGTGGCTCTGAAATCACTTTTACACACAAGTTTCAGTTTAAGATTACTTTGTAAATTAGTTACAAGTTTAACAAAAACTTGCTTTAAACTCAGGATCACAAATAAGTTTTCCTTTACTGTGTTGATCTGTAGGTCTCTGTTCATAAACATAAACTAACTGAAACTAATTTAAATGAAAGTGTTTGTATGAATTCAGATAAAAAGAAACCGCCAGTCCCGACTGCATATGTGGACATATTTCTATATTGTGCTAAGTTAGGTTAGTTCATCATTTCGGTGATGTATGTGCTCCCAAATTTTACGCTGCTGGACTGATGTTGAACCGTGTGCTGCACTGGGTTGGTATGACCAACAGGTCAAAACAAGCTCAGAACAAAGTGACCGCTGTGCCCTGATTGGTGCTCTTGCTTTGCACTTCTTTTGTTTTGAAATGTTACGTTTTTATACACACAGAAACCAAAAGGAACGACAGATTTCTCAAAATGTAGTGGAGTAAAAAGTCAGATATTAGACTCTTAAATGTAGTGGAGTGAAAGTAAAAAGTCGCCTAAAATGGAAAAACTTAAGTAAAGTACAGATAAAAGAAAAAACTACTTAAGTACAGTAAAAAATTACATTTACTTAGTTACTGTCCACCACTGCTTCATTAAGTTAAATCATATGTGCTGTGGTGAAATTTAACAAATATATGCACTGGCTTTGGATGTCCAGGTAAAATCTGCAACCAAACCATTGTTTTTCTAACTAGCCCAAAACTACTTAAAAAACAAAACAAAAACATGAAATCATTAATTTTCTTTGTGGACTTAATGCAAGTTTCAATTTATTCTAATGTTATATAGTCTTATTACAAGCAAAAAAAAACTATTATTGTCTGCATAAAAGGTTTAAACAAAGTTTGCCTCTGTGCCTTTTTGCAGTCTTTTTGCAGTGGTAGGAAATACAAAAAAATGTAGAAAGAAAATGTAATGTTATGTTTAATATAGATGTTGGCAAATTATGTTATAAAATTAATCCCACAACAGGGAAATTCACCTCCACATCTAACCCGTCTGTGCACATGCACATTAGTGAACACACACATTAGGGGGCCATGCATACACTTACCCAGTGCTGTGAGCAGCCCTATCCATCCCAGCCGGGGAGCAGTTGGGGGGCTTAGATCAAGGGCACTGGTCAAGGACACTTCAGTCATGTCCTGTCAGGTCTGGGAAGCGAACCAGCAACCTTCCAGTCTGAGACTGGTTCCCTAACCTCCAGCCCACAACTGCCCTCACCTTATTTGGATGGTCCACTGTAGATGGCCCATGACTGCCCCCACTTCATTTGGATGGTCCACTGTAGATGCTCAGTACATCTTTACATAACATTCAAATATCTGTTAAATGCAAGTGAACTTGAACCTGAGTGTGGAAGATTCTATTTAATCTATCCCTAACCCTAAACCTAACCCTACTCCTAGCCTCAAGGCAAAACTAACACCTACTTCTAAACCTAACCCGAACTAATAATCAACTGAGTATCACCAGAAAGTTTTTGAAAGATTTACATATCTGTAGATCATCTGTAGGGGACCATCCAAATAAAATGTGACCTAAATCTTTAATTGCAAGTAATTTGGACCATTTCTATTTGTCCATTCATCATAAAGTGTTCACATAGTATAAAGGGCAGCTGATGTATTTAAATTAGTATTTTGTAAAATTCAGACATGCAGGGACATACGCATGACCCCAAATCCTGATAAAGTATAAAAAAAAACATGTATGTGTATGAGTTTGTGTTTATGTGAAAGACTAATGCTGTTAACTCACCCTAAATTCACGTAGCCTGTGTAATCTCTCACGGAGTGACTCACGTTCAAATGCTAGTTTCGCCACATGACTCCTCCACTCTTCCTCCTTCTTCTTCAAAGGAAACAAACAGACCCACCTCACACAATTCAGTCTGACACTCAAGAACTCATCAGCAAAATGATCAATAACAGAAAAAAAGCCACATTTACAGTTTTCCTTGTACTCTAAATGTAGGTAATTAGCCAAGTTTTTGAACTTTTGAACTTTAATCTCAAGGCTGTTGTAGCCAACAGGTAATGGAAGCTTACATGGCACTGATTAGCAGTGTATAAACTACATGCGCAAGTCATCACACACTTACCTCAAACCACATCAAGTTGTCAATTAATCTCAGACAGGCTTGTTTATGTGGTTACTGACACTGCATGATAAACTAATGTCTATATTAAGGTGACAAAAGCATGTAACTAAAAACAGGAGTAGCACTGATCTTTACTCTTGGTAAATATGGTCACATAGCAACACAGAAAACAATCTTGCCTAGCTGGTAGCTAATGAAAAGGCAAAAAGAAAGATTTAAGAGGAAAACCGATAGCTTAGAGATAACTGGACAGACTCATTTGCATTTATAAGCACTCAACTGGTTTCCTGCATTAATCTGCAACGAGAAACTGTAAAAAGGCACAAAGCTGAAGTCAGACAGCTTCTTGTTTGAATTTTCTCCTTTATACCTTAAATGGTGCAACAGTTAGCTACATAGTTAGCTACAGTCTGGCTCCTCAATTTGAATACAAAGCTGGCAAATGAGAAGCTGACTTCAGCTTTGTAAAAAGTCAAATGTTAAGAGACATTTTACAAGACATTGTTCTACTTTTACAGAACAGTTTTTTTTGCTGGAGATGTGAGAAAATCGGCTATAGCTGAGCTAAAACGTAAAGCAGAGCAAAATAAGGCTGTTTTTTTTATATATATAATTTTAGCCTGTACTAGGACATAGGACAGCCAAGATGGTAAAACTTTCAATAAAATGGCCATGAAATGGTGTGGATTTCATTTTTTTTTCTTCAATTTTTTCATTTTTGTTGACAAAATGGCTCTTCTTAACATGTGGGTTGCTGATCCCTTGTATATACAAAAGGCATACAATGTACGAAACACCATAAACAAGTGCATTTGATATCAATGAACAACATGCTATGAGGCACATTTGTGATGCTTTAAGCATGCAGTTTGCATGATCGCTGTTGGCTAACAGTTTCCTTGTTTGTTACCTTCATTATCCTCATTGCTGCAAAACTAAAGATCAAAACCTTGGTCAATCAGCTGTGAGGTCCTGGCTGTTTAATTGTGGATCCTTAGCTTTGCACCAGAGTTATGAGAATAATGATGGTAACAAGCAATGGAAACTTATAGCCAACTGCTAGCATCATGCTAACTGCATGCTTAAATCATCAATTTTTTTTTTTTGTTCATCATACAGACAGTACAAAAGAAAAGCATAGCTTTTCCTTGCCTGGAGTGATCTTGCCAAAAGCAGAAGCACATTACATATATGGGCTTTATTTCATTTGCTAAAGTGTTGCTGTAGGAGTGCCTACTGGTCTGGAGGATGAGGACAGTTCACATATTTACCAGGAGGTTAAGTATTTTAACTGTCTTCTTCTAAGAAGAGATGGTTCCTCCTGGACCTTAGGCCAAACCCTTAAATACTGCAGAATACCTAATGCTGAAAAATCGCTTCCTGTGTTGCTAAGACATAGGCCTTGCTATCCATGTTGGGACGATCCAGTTGATGTAGTGTAATATAATAGGGTTGGGCCTAGCCCTCTGCTGTTCTGCACCCAAAGCATGTCTTATGAGGATACTTCTTTCTGCACATTGTGTAGCTTGTATAGGCAGAATGCTATGCCTGGAGCTTGTGAGCATATGGAAAGCATTGAAATGCAGCGCCTCCGCTTGTAACGGCTTTTAAAAACATGTTCCGGCACCTCATTCCTCAGATGCTCGAAACGTTCACACCCTGCTCCCCTTACCAAACACACACCCGTAGGCATACAAAGAAGTAATGGAGGGTGGGCGGGGAATTGCCAAATGTGTCTATATAGTTCTGTTTATTTATTTGGTTTGGAAAATGGTGGTGATGGATGGTAAATGGATCAAATGGGGTACATATAGGAACCAAGGCCAGTCACTGCTTCCTCTACTACTGACCAGCATTAGGCCTCTGTCTCTTCTAAGCCTAGGCCGAGTCAGCAGCTGGGCAGGAAGTAAGTGCAAGTAGGCGACCGTCAGTTTGTGTTTGTTTGCAATTAGGGGTCAAATGAAAACCTATTGAAATGATGGAGACAGGAGAAGGCGAGTAATTCATCTATGCTCAATAAAGGTTCAAAGAAGGGTTCTTCGGAGTGATGCCATAGGAAAAACTTTGGCTCCCTACAGAACTTTTCAATAGGCCTTTAAAGAACTAGTTTTGTAAATGAGATGTGCAAGTTTGAAGAAACTTTTTGTACACCCTCTATGTAATTGAAAGGTCCTATACACATTAAAGGGATTTTCCTAGAAGCAATTAAAGTTCCAGATAAGCATTGCTGTGGGTTTTGATGAATCAAGCCCTTCATGTAATCCAAGTGTTTTGGCATGAGATGCAGAAATTTAGAGTCCGAATGGTTCACAATTGTAGTACTAGGACATCATTTAAGTTTTTATACATTAGCATGATAAAGCTAAACCCAAAAAATATGTTCTCTTTGGGTACAGTTTTTTTTCTTTACAATACCCTGCATGTACTTCTCCCCCTGTCCGTGTTTTGTGTTGTTTGGATAGGAAGTGTTCAGTCATACAGTGTCAGCAAAGCATGTGAGTATATGAGTATTCATCAGAGAAGCTGCGTCAGATCACATTTGCACTGGTCCTTGCTTGTTAGTTGTTCGGAGTGGTTGTGTTTTCGGTATCACGAATCCTGAAGGTGTAGCTAAAGCTCAATAACTCCGATGAATAAACCTGATGAATAAACCTGATGTTTCCTCTGTTCCCGCAGAAACTGGAATCAAGGTAAGAAACGTTCATGAGTGAAATAAATTAGCCCGTGTTAACCACCGTGCATATATCACTGTAGACTGTCTAAATTATGCTACACAATAAAATATCTATCTGCCTCGCTGTCCTACCCCATAAACTGGTAAACAGAGTAGTGTTGTTGACACCACCAATTTGCATTCTGCCTGGTTTATCCTGCTTTGGCGCCAGCGGGTTCAGTCTCTTTCTCCCTCTCTTCTTCAAGCCTCTGCAAATCCTTTGTGTGTCCTGGCTCAAATTGATATGGTCTATGACATTTTGGAAATAGACTTGCTAGAAGTCCTGCGCATGCTCTGCCATCTTCCAAAATAGGTAAGAAGACTGAAAAAACACTGCAAAGAAAAGCTCGGGCGTTAGCCGTACTGAAGGCCAGTAACAACAAAAGTCACGTCAAGTCAAGAGGCTTTTGTTGTCATTCCGTCTATGTACAAGTACACAGTGGAGTGAAATTACGTTCCTCCAGGAACAACACGGTGCATCAATTAACAAAAAGTACAAAGTGCAACCGTCCAGACATAGTGTGCAAACAAAAAATTAAACCAGAAACAATCCAATAAATATGATAAAATAAACAGATATTAGACACAGTAAACAGACAGGACAGTGCAACACCAACACAACACACATTTCTAAACATGAAGTAGTGAGAATAAGGGGCAAAGATATTAAACATGCTGTAATCTGTGAGTTTACGCAGTCAGATAACATACATAAACACAGCAGTTACCGAGGTAGCAAAACTTGAGTAAACAGTGTAAACACAGTGTTAGCTGCAAAGTACCAGACAGTGCAAGTAGAGCATCAAAAGAGGTGTGCGTGTGTGTGTGTGAGTGTGAATGTAGAGTATGCTTGTAAGGGGGGCTTTCAGATCAGTCCTTGTGAGTTTAAAAACTTCATTGCTTGTGGAACAAAGCTGTTGCAGAGTCTGGTAGTGATGGCACTGACGCTCTGGGACCTTCTGCCAGACGGCAGCAGTGACAAAAGTCTGTTTGAGGGATGGATGGGGTCGTCCACAATGCTGGTGGCTTTGCGGATGCAGCTTGTGGTGTAGATGTCCATGATGGAGGGGTGAGAAACCCCAATGATCTTCTCAACTGTCCTCACTATACACTGTGGGGTCTTGCAGTCAGAGGTGGTGCAATTCCCAAACCAGGCAATGATGCTGCTGCTCAAGATGCTCTCCACAGTAGCCCTGTAGAACATGGTGAGGATGGGAGAGGGGAGATGAGCTTTCTTCAGTCTCTCTTGGCTATGGAGTTGGTGTTGAGGGACCAAGTGAGGTTCTCTGTGATGTGGACACTGAGGAACTTGGTGCTCCTGACAATTTCCACAGCAGAGCCAGTGATGTTAAGTGGGGGGTGGTCACCTCACACTCTTCGGAAGTCAACAACCATCTCCTTAGTTTTGTTCACATTCAGAGACAGGTTGTTGGTTCCGATCCAGTCACTGCACCTCCTCTATGTATGCTGACTCATCATTCTTGCTGATCAGACCCAACACAGTCGTGTCATCAGCAAACTTGATGATGTGGTTTGAGCTGTACTTTGCATACAGTCATGAGTCAGCAGAGTAAACAGCAGCGGACTAAGCACACAGCACTGAGGGGCACCGGTGCTCAGTATGGTGATGCTGGAGACGCTATCATCTATCCTGACTAACTATGGTCTCTCAGTCAGGAAATCCAGGACCCAGTTATAGAGGGAGGCATTCAGGCCCAGCAGGCTCAGTTTATCAATCAGCTGCTGAGGGATGATGGTGTTGAATGCTGAACTGAAGTCTATGAACAGCATTCTGATGTAGGTGTCTTTATTGTCCAGGTGGGCGAGAGCCAGGTGGAGTGTGGTGAGATGGCATCATCTTTTAAGTGGTTGGGCTGCTGTGTCTGTGTGTCCTTCTGGTTCTCTCCTTTTAGTTAAGCTGTCATAGTCAGATCTGCCGGAGTCGTTAGCCACACTCTGTAAATGTTTACATTCCCTGTTTATGTACAAACGGATAGAATAAAACTAATTCCATTTACCTGCTTTCTTTCCGAGTATACAATTCACCCATATGTCTGGCTGGACACTGAAGGATGACTGACTGCTGAGCCCTCCTGCTACCCACTTCAGACCAGCTGCCCACGCCCCAGCTACCACCACCTACCTTGGACGATCTGCCCACCCTACGCTGATATACTCATAGACTCCTAGTTATTCCTAATACCAATATTACTGCTATTAATATTAGTAGTATAATCACTTGTAGGTAGTTTGACCAGAGGAGGATGGGTCCCCCCTGGTGAGCCTGGTTCCTCCCGAGGTTCCTCTTCCTCTGAGGGAGTTTTTCCTTGCCACTGTTGCCCCTGGCTTGCCCACCAGGGGGTTTCTGTACATTCTTTCAGTCCTGTTGAAACTTTGTCTTTTCCGAAATTCTGTAAAGCTGCTTTGTGACAACATCCGTTGTAAAAAGCGCTATACAAATAAATTTGATTTGATTTGATATGCAAATTGCAGTGGGTCCAGTGAAGGAGGAAGCTGGTCTTTGATGTACCTCATGACGAGCTTCTCTAAGCACTTCATGATGATGGGAGTATAATTGGGCAGGACACTGGAGACTTCTTCGGTACGGGGATGATGATGGTGGACTTGAAACATGTTGGAACGACTGCAGTACTCTTGAATGACTGCAGATGTTGAATATGTTATAAGAATATGAGCATGAATATGAGAACATCAGCCAGTTGTTTGGCACATTTTCTGAGCACTCTGCCTGGTATGCTGTCGGATCCTGGTGCTTTTCATGGGTTGACTCTGTGTAGAGTTCTCCGCATGTCAGTTTTGGACAGACACAGTACCTGTTCGCTTGGAGGATGTGTGGTCTTCCTCGCTTGGCTCTTGCTATCCTGAGGCTTGCTTTGTCCCTTGACTTGAAAGCCTTGTCACGGGTTCTCAGTAGCATGCGCACCTCTGCATTCATCCATGGTTTCTGGTTGCGGTGTGTAGTGATGTTTTGGAGTTCGGAAACAGTAACATCATCAATGCACTTGCTGATGTAGCCAGTCACTGATTCTGTATACTCCTCCAGATTGATGGACTCACCAGAGGTTGCTGCTTCTCTGAATGTCTCCCAATCAGTGCGTTCAAAACAGTCCTGAAGAGCAGAGATAGCTCCTGGTGGCCAGGTTCTCACTTGCTTCTGGTCTGGTTTGGCATGTCTGATGAGTGGTCTGTATGCTGGAATGAGTGTCACAGAGATGTGGTCTGAGTAGCTGTAGTGGGGGCGGGGCTTAGCCCTGTACGTGCTGGGGATGTTGCGTAAACAAGATCCAGCAAATTAGCCCCCCAGGTTGCAAAGTCCACATACTGGTGAAATTTGGGGAGTACTGACTTCAGATAAATCTCCAGCAACAATAAAAAAAGCTTGCATGCATTGATCTCGGTGGAGAAAGTTTTGAGAGGAAACAGAGGAAGTAATCCTGGAATAATAGTTTATATTAAAAATACATAGTAGAATGAAATACATTCATAAAAAAACTTTTATGTACCAAGCAACACGGTCATAACTATTTTGTGTAATAACTTAACGAGATGTAGCTTTTAGAACCATTTAATGTTTCAGATGTCTGGTTCCCGATACTATAATGGTAAACTATTTTGATTTAGTAAATTTCTCTATAAAGGTGCATTTCACACCAAACCACTCTGAATGGTTTTATTTACATGTAAACCACTGATTAAGTCATTTTACAAAATCGGTGGAGTTCCCCTTTTACCAACCAGCTAGCAACAGGGAACAATGGAGCAGCAGACTTCCAGAAGCGTGAAGCTCCCCCCAAAAAAGGCTGTGCACTTGTGCCATGCTTGTCCAACTCCATTTTCTCTTTTTGTTGGGTAGACGGGCTGCCCATGACCCCTGACCCACCCCACAGAGATATTTAGATGCTCCTTTCATGATTTTGTACTAGTGTTGAACCTAATGTAATCCAACAAAAATAAACGATGCAGCCACATTTTCATAAGTAACATTATGGATTCACCAGTGCTGCATTGCAAAGCATATCACAATCACAATGTGTAGCAGTATAACTGTGATTCCAATATTGTGTCCACGCTGTGAAGCCCTAGCCTGTGCTGCTGTTATTTCATGCCATTTGATGCTTCCAGAATTGAAAGAAGAATGGCGTATACAGCTCCAGCCAAGTAATGTAATCAGGCGCAATTAGGCTTACAAGTAAGTCTGTTGAGAAAGGCTGGAAAGACACAGCCCTGGGTTTCAGACTTGGTTATAAATAGTGTTATCGCCACTGATGGACATAGCTGAGGTTGGGCTGGCTGGCGCCTTGCCTTAGCATTTAGAAAGCCACATATTAAGCATGTAAATCTCTGACCTCACAGCGAAACAATATGATTAGGAATCCATGAAATCTCAAATTTCATCCTTTATGTTTTTTTGGTACTTAGCAAACAAACTGTGATTGTGCTTTAAAATATGTTCTCTGTGGAGGATGTGTTAACTTACTTTCACTTAGAAACATATACAAAACACAGCTGTACTAGTGGAACATTCTTTTCGCTCCTGAGTACCTGTAAGACCTTATTTCCTATTACGAGCCATCACGACTACTCAGAACACAGAGTGCTGGCTAATTAATAGTTCTTAGAATTCATAAGGCTGTAGCTGGGGTAAGAGCCTTTTCTTATAAAGGCCTCAAACTCTTGAATGATCTTCCATAAAATGTTCGGGTCTTAGACACAGTCTTAATCTTCAAATCTAGGTTGAAAACTCATTTGTTCAGTTTAGCTTTTGGTAGCTAATGTTCCCCTTTAGATAAAGGTGGCAGATCCAGGGGTCCATGGACACAGGGAATTTTAGTAAACTGAGACACTTGTGCTGTCGTCCTGCTGCTCGCACGCGGTCACTCAGGTTTGTGGACGGTGGAGCGGAGGGATGCCAAACTGTTTCAGAGTACTCTTGTGTCTGAGCGTCCTTCTGGTTCTCTCCTTTTAGTTAAGCTGTCATAGTCATATCTGCCGGAGTCATTAGCCACACTCTGGAAATGTTCACATTCCCTGTTTTACGTACAAACAAACAGAATAAAACTATAATACAAAAAATACGAACGCCCACATGTCTGGCCGGACACTGAAGGACGACTGACTGTCCAGCTGTCCTGCTACCCACATCAGACCAGCTGGCCATGCCCTAGCTACTGCCACGTGCCTTGGACTAGCTGCCCGGAAAACTATATTGACGTTTTCATAGACTCCTAGCTATTACTACTGCTAATACTACTGCTATTAATATTAGTGGTATAATCACTTGTAGGTAGTCTGACCAGAGGAGGATGGGTCCCCCCTGGTGAGCCTGGTTCCTCCCAAGGTTTCTTCCTCAGCTCTGAGGGAGTTTTTCCTTGCCACTGTCACCCCTGGCTTGCTCACCTGGGGGTTTTTGCATTCTTGTTAAAAGTTAGTCTTTTCTGGAATTCTGTGAAGCTGCTTTGTGACAACATGAGCTGTAAAAAGTGCTATACAAATTTGATTTGAATATAGACAACAAAAAACAGAGCTTTTCTTGGATATTTGTGTTTTAAAATTGCTTGAACATGTTATTTTGATCAAAAAGTGAGCACACGCTTTACTATAGAATATTATTGCTACTGATTATAAAGAAAAAATGCACTTTTAGATCAGTGCATCACTGCATTTTTACCTTCTGCTGTTCCTTCAGCTCCTGTTGCCTCTCCTGCTCCTGCTGCTCTCTCTCCAGCTTACGATGGAGCTGCAGGACCAAGGACACATAGTTACCATACTAACATACAAAACCAACAAAAAAAACAATATTTGTGCATCAGCTCAGTGAAAATTCTGATTTACACTGTTTTCACCCTCATAATCAGTCACATTATGTTTGGTGTCTGAATTGTGCTTCTTTAGTTTTGCGCTTGAGCTACAAGACTAATGTAGCTAAAAAGTAACGTACATTTTTGTACATTGATTAGCACTGTGTACACCACATATCTAAATCAGTGCATGCTTCAAACTGTGTTGAGTTGTTATGCAATCTTAAATAGACTTGCTCATTATGTTACTGACAGTGTATGACAAATATTAACAAAAGTTTTTTGCATAGCTAACAGCAGTCACAGATAGCTTAAAACTGAATCTTTGAATCTTTGTCTATTTTTTTGGAGAACAGCAGGGACAAGGGAAAGTGTTTTAAATCGGAGGGTGCTGAAATTGTAAGCAGTATATCATCACTGTTGGGGCAAAACTATCTCCACATTTTTTCATTTTTTGAAATAATATGAAAATAAGAATCTTTATTCACCAAGTTGGGAGTACCAAGAATTTCTCTTGGAGCAGGTGTCCACATGAATAGTGCAATATAATAAAGAAAAAGATGTATGTAAGGACAAAATAGATAATATACAAACAAACAGCAAGTAAAATGATGTGGTAGATACAAGTGCTGAAGTACTGAGGGACACATATACAGTATGTACAGCTGAAGAGAGTTGAGCAGCAAATATAAACATAAATGCACATGTTAACATATCTCTGCCGTCGGAAGAAAATTTTGGTCTTTTTTCAGTTTTTGACATAATGTTAAAATGCCTGTTGTTCTTTACATTGTGTGCAAATTTCATTCACTGCCCAAAATGAAGAGTCTGGTTCCATCTTAAATGAGTAAATTGTCTTTGAGGGTGGAGAGCTGACAGCCAAGGATTTTCTCTGCACATCGAACAGTTCACTGCAGCTTACACTTGGTGTGCAAAGATGTAGAGCCAAACCAGATGGAGAAGGAGGATGTGATGATGGACCAGAACTGGACAAGAAGTGCTTGATGCGGCCTAAATTTAAGTGTTAAGGCCGTCCAGGTGTTTCAGAATGTAGGAAAGAGCCAGATGGCATCTACAGACCTGTTGGCTCTATATGCAAACTGCAGAGGGTCCTGGAGGGCATCAGTCATGACCTTGGGGATGCTTAAATAAAACTCTTTCAAAACACTTCAGGACTACAGATGTTAGGAAAACTGGTCTGTAGTCATTCAGGCAGGAGATCCTTTGCTGTTTAGGAGCTGGTAAGATAACAGATAACTTAAAGCATGCAGGCACAACAGATTTAGTCAGGGTCTGGTTGAAGAGATCAGTGAGGATCAAAGAAAGCTGTTCAGAACAGTGCCTGAGCATTGCGTGTGAGACACCATCAGGGCCAGCAGTTTCCCTGATCTTCTGTTTCCTGAGAACATGGCTGGCCTGCTGTTCAGATATGGTGATGGGAGGTGGTGGGAAGTGGGTTGTATTTGTTGTGGAGGTGATGTGTGAAGAGGCTACAGACAAACAGTCTGAAGTTGGTTTAGTGGAGTGAAGAGATGTCCTTTTTATTTCAAATCTTCAATAAAAGTTGAGCTGGTCTGGCTGCATTAGGTCTGCTTCTACATTTAAAGCTTTGGGCTTGTGGTTGGTTATGGTTCGGAGTGCTTTGTAGATGGAGAAACAATAATTTGAGGAGAATTGCTGCTCCAGTTTTTCCCTGTATTTTGAGTATTATTGTATTTCTGTATTATAAGTATCTTCCTTGGCTGTGTGCAATTTCCTGGAGTCGTTGGCGAACGAGGATTTACTGTTGTTGTGCTATTAGATGTCAGCTGCTCGTTTTACTGTGTGAATTTCTTGGTGAATTGGCCAATAGAAATGCTCCACAATTACTGCCATTACCTCTGATTCAAAGTTAAGAACATTTTTACCTTGTCTTGTAAAGATACCATTTTGGATATACAAGGTTTTCTTCTGGCTGTGATGATATATAGTATCTAGTGACATCATGTAGATGAAATGCTTTTTTGGGCTACATTATATCAAACATGATAATGTGCTACATGAGGCATAATGTCCTACAATATGGTGGGAAACAAAAAAATACACATCACTTAAACAAACTGCTGATGCACATCCTGCATTGTTGATTGTTAATAAGTGACATAGTAACTGATTGCATCATTCCTATAGTCAGTCTACACACTGAGATTCAATAGTTGAGCACACACCAAACGCCTGATTTAAAGGATGAAAAATAACTAATGTATTCAAAATAAGGGGCATGTGAATTTAAACTTTTTGGCATATTTTTTCCATTTCCTCCCCAGTTTGGTCATGTCCAAATCCACTTGCTATTTAGGTCTCCTCCAATTACACAATACCACCAGACCTATGAGCTACAAGAGTGAACTGGTTCTTCAGATTGATGGAGAATGTGCTGTATATGATTCTATATAGAACCTTTATGAACAGGGTTCTATTTAGCACTCAAAAGGATTCTTCTATATTTATGATGTCAAGCTCGTAACGATAGAAGAACCCTTTTTGATGCTGTAAAGAACGGCTCTATATGGAACCATATACATTCTCCATCAATCAGAAAAATGCTTTCAGGATACAAAGAACCCTTTAATCATGGAAAGAGTTCTTTGAGTGCTCATGATACTATAAAGAACCATTTCCTTTGCTAAGGAACACTTATAGAGCCATCTTTTTATAGCAGTGTAGCTCATCTGAAGCCAGCCACCTCACCTTTCGAACACAAAGTCATTGGACAGCATTGGAAAGCTAACTGCTAATTCTGTTACGTCAGCGCTGGCTAGCATCATGCTGAGTGTTGCAGGGAGAGGAAGGGCTATCCTACCCACCCAGAGAGCGTGAGGCCAGTTCCCAGCTATGGATTGCTGGATCGAACTTGCGATATCTTGATGATATGGCCAATGCTTTGAAGGTCACTCCACTCAGGAACCTCAGTTTTGAGACTCTGCATAAATGTTCATGTTAACACCTGTTTGAGTGACATGCTCCCAAAACAGCCAGTATTTGGCTTGCTGTAACAAAAATGCTGTGTTACCTTAAAAGTGTGTGACTACTGCAAATTTTTAAAATAAAACATAAAATTAGAAAACAATCCAAAGTAAGCACACATTATGCTCAGCTTAAACATTCTATTCATTATTATTTATTATCATTATCAGGTAAGCAATCCTGAAATCTGAGGATGCTGCAGCCTCTCTACACCCCCCTGCCCCCCTTCTCGAATGTCATACAGTGTCAGAAACTACATAATCAAATCTGTTTGAGATCACTTCTCAGTTGGATGTGGTTTGAGGCAGGTGTGTGATTAATTTAATTAATTTCTGTAGCTAATGGTTAGCTACGTTAGCCTCAAAGATCTAGGGCAAAACTAAAGAAGCAAACCATGGACAGCAAACATGTTCAGGCTGACTGAGTAGGAAACTTTGGGGAAAACAGTGTAAATTTAATTTAAACTATTTCTTTGGTAAACATGGGCAAGAATTGGTGGAAAAAGCTTTGTTTACCCTTTTCTCTCGCTGTTGCTGCCACTCACTGTCCTGAAGTGTACTGTATCCTGCAGTCTTGACTGTCTTTGTCTGACCATTTAGGAACATGTAGTCCTCCTCTTTACACATGTCTCTCATACACTGCAGAGAGGATGATGTCTGCATATATCCTTCAGCAAGTTTGAAAACAGTAATACGCAGACCCAACATTTTTCTATCCTGTTCTATTATTTCACACCATTAGTTTTAATTAGACTTTGTTACTAGAATACAAAATATAGCCTTCAGCGTATATGTCACACCTATACCTTGGACATGGGAATTCCAGCAAACATCTTCTCATGGGCCATCCTTAAAAGAGGAGTGGTAGCAAGTTGGTTTGTATTTAGTTGTTTGAACTCATTTAAAACAATTCACTCTTTTATACCATATTATACATACTTTTATAAACATATTCATAAAGTTTCTCACAGTGCAGAGCAAAATAAACCAGTGAACTCACCCGAGATGGAGATATCCAGTGTTGCCTTTGCTCTTGTAGGCTCCTGGGAGTTCTCCTTCAGCTAGTTCACTGATGCTCTGAGATTGTCAACCTAATACAATCAGTAATATATCCTGACGACACAGGACAGATATTACAACTATTTCAACACAGGCCTGCGAGAACTGCCACTTGCATGCAAATAAAATCCAACGTCCCATCAGACTTAATTAACTGTGCATGTTACAGTCACTATGTTTCCTACAGTGTATGGTTAAAATGTGACTTTTGGGACTAATCCAGGGGCATTTTCCAACTACCCAAATTCAGTAATGCTTTTTACAGTCCCACATTCTAGGTATTAATTCCTTTTCACAGTAACAATAAAATGCAGTTGCTTCCTGCTTTTGTACAACATTTTTTTTTTCAGTAATAATGATGGAATATATATTGATGGAAATGTGTATAATTTACAAGTCAACACTTATAAAATGTTTCTATAGTTTTTAAATGCAGTTTTTTAAATGCGATTTTTGATATGCAATTTATGTCTCAAAATTACTGCCTTTATGAAAAGCTGTGAATTATTTTCACAGTGGAGGGGTTCTCACTCCTACCCTTTCACTCCTCATTGCCCACTAGCAGCTCAATGCAGAAAACCAACAATGTCCTAGTTAATCAAAGATCTAACAACATAATTACTGGGAGGGGTATTTTATTTGATTAGAATTATTATATAAAATATTTAAGTTAATTTCCATTCTATGGGTCAAATGACCTCTAGGGGGCCTGCAAAAGAGTTTAACCAAAGGTTGCCATTATGTAACATTCAAAGAAAGTTTATCTGAATTACATTGAAACTCCTAACAGATTCTACATATTAACTGACTAAATGTGTTATATCATCTCATACAAATTAAGTTCATTATGTCTGTCATTGTTACCCATGTACCATGGATTTTGTAGTTTCATTTATAAGGGTAAAAAAACAATGAGTAGACAAAATGCTGTCAATAAAGATTATTACCGTTACAATCATTTTTGTGTTGAGTGTTGAAATGGGCTTTAATTAGCTGAAGAATACTGACTGACTTGTTCAGGTGATTAAACCTTGGGCCTTGAACTGAGACATGCCTTTACTGGCTAGGGACTTGATTTGGGACTTGAGTGTCAAGACTTGTGACTTGTAATTTAGTGACTTGTTCCCACCTCTGGAAGTTTAGTACCTCACACTGGCTCGGTTAATACTTAGAACTTAGAGGACTATAAAAGAAAGTGTTACCCAAAACGTGTGCAGTTGTAAAGGGTTGCTGATGTGACCAGTTCCTCCTAAAATTTGACTGGCCACCCCAGATGCCACATTATTAACCTCTGCCCTGTTTGCGTTTAAGGGGAAGGTCGTTTCAGTATCAGCAATCTCCGGAACAACTGTCTAACCTCTCTCCCAACACTTCCTCCCACCCCCACTTTCACATTACCACACAGCTGAAACTCTCACCCCTTACCCACCCCTGGTTGAATTTTCTAGATCCGCTAGAGACCCTAAATCCAACCCATTTTAAATCAATGAAAAAAGTTTCCCCTAGAGGCCTATGGCCCCATTTCAGCAGAAAGGTCAGGAATGTCCACTATGACATTAGGTTGGAATCCTTGGAGCACTCTGAGAAATGCATAACTTCATCAGATTTGTCAGGGGATAGAAGGGAGCATGATGCGAGTGACACAAAGAAGAAGCTGTGAATTCTGGGCTTGGCACTTTTGTCAGTAATCTGAGACTTGCATAGCAAGCAGAAGAGAATGAGAGTGAGGTGGGAATGGATATTACTTTATGGAAATATGAGGAGAGTGAGAGATGGATAGATGACCTTTCCATGCCCAGAGGAGGGGCGTTTGTTGTAGTTTTGTGTGAGCAGTTTGCCCTCATGTTGTTCGAGGCAGGGTGCTGAGATGAGGTGTTGTGTCATAGACCCTGGGGGTTTTGACTGGACTTTGAGGTCAAGGGGTTTTATGACTGTTATGATTTGGAATTTTCTCTAGTTTTGTTTACAGAAGACCTCACATATGGAATTGGCCCTTAGCTAATAGCTTGTGATGAAGTTCAAGCATTGTTCAACATTACAATCTTAGTACACTGTTAAAAATGAACATTACTACATAAACATACAAGTTTTTTTTTTTAATCTGTTTCTCAGTAAAGAAAGTAAAATCTATCCACTGAAAAGTTATTTCCAACCAAACCAAAAATGTTGTTCTATGACATTGGTCAAATAATCAATTTTGGTATATTTATTATTATTATCATTTATTATTATAATATTATATATCAGTACAGAGAAATACTGTTTTAATCAGATGGTGCATAATTGGTGCATGTTGACTGTTAGGCTCCACAGAATTAAAATGCACTATAATTATTAGGTAGAGACCTTCACCTTGGGTGACCCAAGCTATCAGGGCCTTCATGAGTGAATAGTAATGTTATTTCTGCCTTGAAAATGAGTCTTAAGAACTGCTAAGACCAAGCTACAAGAGGATTACATCCTAATTAAGCACAGTCCAGGACTATTTTCTCCTTGTGTGGTTTGGCATATGGTTTGCTGTATTTATAGATTGCCAAATGTTGGTGGTCACTTACATTTCCTTCCTCTGGTCTCATGGTAGCAAGCCCACAGCAGGCATCCTCCCAGAGCCTATTTAGCTCTGAGCTAATACCCAACCCAGAAGGCCAAGCTCTTCACCTGCTGTGCTTGCTTGTTTTGCCATTTCTGCTTTCCGTCACATTGAAAGGCCCATTTGGCGTGGATAATGGGAATAATGTGGAAATACAAAACAAGCATTCAGTGTCATGGTGCTCTGCGACTCTCAGACTGAGCACTGCTCAATTTCTCTACGCACCACTAAATATTTTTCAATTACTGCCTCAAAATAAACCCAGAACAAGACCACAGAAATCGATGGTAGATGACACGTGGCTTGGAATTTACTTAAAAGAAAAACAGTCTACAATTTCTGAGATATATAAATGCTAATTGTTTGTTATGTCTGCCAAATAATAAACATTACATTTGTTATTAACCATTCATGAATTTGATCCTATTGCATTTTGTTGCTATGTTGTTAACATTACAAGCCAACTTGATGCCGTTTATTACAGTGATTTTATATGGGTTAATGGGATTAAAAGAGGTTTTTAACAACCTTTAACCACTGTAACTCAACACTGTCTCTTTAATGGCTTATTTCTTTATGAATACTTAGAGAAATCCAACATTTAACTGAATTTATTCTAAGGTAAAAATCAAGAATTTTTTTAAACAAAATTCCATGTGTCACAACTACTGGCATCTCAACAAAAACATAAAATGAAACAAAATGTAACTAAATGTTTTCCATTTATATTTTATGTTTTTTAAGTTGATTAGTGTCAAGGAACTTTCAGGCAGCATTCATGGCTTCCTGTTTGACTGGGGTATGTGTATATATATATATATATATTGCCTGTATGAGGACCCAAGTTTATTTTGCCCCCTGCACAGTGAAGAGGAAGGTGAGAGAGGTAAAAAAATCCCCAAGGATCAATGTTAGAGAGTAACAGAAAAAAAAGAAATATCTTAGGTTCAGCAAGTCTCCAAAACTACCATCAGATGCCTCCACGGCAACAGATTATTTGGAAGGCATACCAGGATGAAACCTTTCCTGTCATCTAACTACAAATATAAAGTCAGATGAAACAAAAGTTTAGCTTATTTGGCAACAAACACTAAAGGTGGGTCTGGCAAAGAAGGATGACTACAGTGAAAAGAACCTGATGCCCACTGTTAACTATGGTGGAGGGTCTGTGATGTTGTGGGGCTGGTTTTCCTCCAAAGTCCCTGGGAACGAACCTCATTAGGGTACATGATATCATGGAGTCCATGAAGACTTTAAATGAAAACGTGTCTGCCTCTGCCAAGAAACTACAAATGCGTCACAACTGGATCTTCCAGAGGGACAATGATATAAAACATATGTCCAGATCATCACAAAAATGGTTTAGTAAACACAAAATCAAGCTTCTGCCATGGCCATCTCAGTCAGATCAGTCCCCTGATCTAAACCCCATTTTCCAGTGTAAGATTAAGCAAATTCGCCAAGAGGTGAATTTCTCTTGAACATTTTTACTTTAATTGTAGAAGGTACTGTAACCGGTTTTAGGTTTGTTGTATCTGAACTCATCACATGATGTGTGGAGATGTAAATCTTTCCACCACTACTTGTTTGAGTTCCTCAGTAAATACAGATCAGATGAGGTTAAGGCAGATGTTTATAAAAACATGTTTATTCAGAGAAGTCCTTGCAGTAACAAGAGGAGGGTGTCATTGTGTTTAAGTGGTCGGCCGTTTCACTCACAACACTCCTTCAAGTATCAGAGAGGAAAAAATGGATCAAATTTAGCCAGACGTTCAAAAAAATAACAGATTCTCAACAAACAAATGAACAGAGGAAATGTACCAAACGGATGTATGGACATCAGGTGAGTAAGGGTGTATCAGTTGGCAAAAAAGAAACTACTTCACTAAACAAAAAACATCCAACATACAAGTCTTTTTTCTTACTAAAATAGAGATCTGTTTTTGTCACAGTTTGCTCAGTCTTGACATACCCAGAGAGGAAATGATGTTTGGAATAATTATGTGGTCCTTGAATAAAATATTTTTGGCACATTTTCTCCTTTTCAAAAGCTGGAAGTATCCAAGAGAGTACACATCCTTGGGTTTCATGTTCAGGATGGACGTGGTCGTTTAAAGCAGCAAGAATCATATACAGTATGCATGACAACAGCAGGGCCTTTTATACACAGTACAAAAACATGGGGGAATGTTTCACTAAATCACAGTCCAAACACAAGCAAAGTCAAGGGCATGTAGGGTTTGCACGATTTTCCAGACTCCAGGGTTAGATGTGTTTCTTTTTACGGGGAAAGGCAAAGTGTCCGGATAAATGTGTAGGTTCATTCTCAAGATTATCCAAGGGAAATGAGAGTAAAATGAGTTCCTCTGTTGTGTAGGCTCCTCCAATAGCTCCAGATAGAGATGGAGGAGGCATCCCAGAGGAATATCGAATGAAATGCAGGAGAGATGTGTCCTGTGTGGTGGTCTGGAGTTCTGTTTTGAATCTTTTCTGACATTTTAGCTGAACCCTTTTCTACACTCACACCCCAAAGCAGTCACTCAAAGCAAACAGATTCTGTCAGTCATGATATCCTAGGTTCAAACCATCAGGTGTTCTATTAGCATCATTTGTAACTTCAAATTTACCATTATGTCTCTTCCAAGGCATTAAAGCACAAGAAGATTGTTACTGATCTTTAATAGCTGTGCCTAGTTTGATACTTTGGATAATAAAGTATTACACTCCAGATAGCCTTTGGAGGGAAGCGGCATCCTGTCTCAGTTCTCTCTCCAATGTATCAATCTTTGATTATTTTATTGACCTTATGACAAATAGCTTCCTATGCTAATGTCCCACCATTATATATATCAGATTAATGGATGTAGTCTGATTGGAACTTACATGTACATCCATCTCTGTTAAAGCATACCTTACAAAAGGCCTAAAGAGAGGAAATGGAAAGGAAATTCTAGCAGTATCATGGCTTACCAGGGTTATGGGCCACTGGGCAGTCATTCATGGGTGTTCATAGGATGTTTAGAATGTGTTATAGCATTAAAATAAAGGTGCCAAAAATGTTCTTTGGAGTGAAGCAATAGAATAGTCACTTTGGGCTTCTGAACACATCAACACATACCGGAGAACCACTGCCCCAAAAGACCTGGTGGATTTTTCTTGAGGAACTATTTTTTTTAATGAAATTTGTGACTGTGAATAATTAAACACAGGGTTAAGATTCTCCTAGAAGCAAATATCCAAGCCAAACGCCACAAAAAAACCTTTATTTTTAAGAGTCTATGGATTACTCAGATGGGGACGCCTAAGCAGACCATTTCAGAAATCGCTCATACATTGAAGCCCTCATATAAATGCAATTTGAGTTAGATTGAAGTTCTCTTATGAATCTAATTATTTCCTGATGTGTCTCTCAAATTCTTTCTTTCTCATTTATTCCTTGTCAAGCAAAAAAAAAACAAAAAACAAATCATAGTCTTCATTTCATGCATGTTGCGTGACTGGAATGCCTTAGCATTTCATCTGAATGCACGTCAGTCATTTTCTTTCTACAAAATCACAGCCCCATAGGGCATGGTCATAAAATGAGGTGGGGCAAACAGGCATTCATATGTGTTTGCAAAATGGCTTCCCAGTGCATAATTTGTGGGTCATGACACAACCTGGACTGTCCACTACAGCAACCTTCTACCATTAACCTGGTTGGAAACATTCCAAGCAGGCCTTTTGGTAAGTGTAACTATAAAGAGATCTGATTCTGCTTCATTAAATGCATGAGTTAAATGCATGAATCTGGCATGCCTCAACAAGGGCATGTTCAATATCATACGTTAACTCATCATTCCTGAGACATATATCATAATTGCTTCTTTAGCTTTGCTGCTGACTACTAAACAATCAGATAACTTGCTGAAGGGGCTTATTTAGGGGTGCTCATAAAGATTTGGGTGGGGCTTTCTGGTGACAGACAAGTACAGTTATCCAGCAATCATACACCATGTTCAATTCAAGGCATGTTACTCTAGTGAGACAAAAAACACAGTGTACATCAGTCACAATCTCTTTAAGCATGCCATGCTTTGAAACTTACAGGGTTTTAATGAGCCAGGTCTTTTTATAGGCCTTTCTTGAGTGCTCCAGTGAAATGTTTATCTCCTGCAATGAGCCTGACAAGAGGGAAACCCTCTTAAGGGAAGATTATGTGCTCAAATCCCAGCTCTGCACATATGTACATCGTCTTAAGGCAGCTTTACTCTTCTATAAGACTGCAGTGTCATTAATAATGGCACATTTTACTTTGCCTGCTACCCTTCTTGTGTTACAAAATTGTCTCACTTTTTGTGTTTTGGTGAATGTATTGGGTAACAACTACGCAAGCAGTGGGCTTGCTATGGAGTGATGCTAGGCTTAGTTGGCGGGACGAGAGGCTGCCTCTGGTGACGCGTGCACAGAGTATTAGAAAGTGGGTGGTCCCAAGGGAAAAGCTTTTCACTGCACAGTGCTATATTGTTATTTGGTATAGTATCAGGCATATCATGAGGTTTGCAACTATCCTCCTATTCTTTTCTTTACCTAAAGTCAGTGCCCATGCCAAATGAGTTTAGCTTATTAAACTTTCAAATGACAAAATGCTACATGCAGGGCTAGGCTAAGGAGGGCACATTTTTGCATAGTGAAATGATTGTTAAGATTGAAGGAGAATGTGTTACATATGGTTCTATACTAAACCTTTTTGAAAAGGGTTCTGTATAGCAACAAAAAGGGTTCTTGTATTGTTACGATATCAAGCTTGTAGCAACAGAGGAACACTTTTTGAAGAACCATTTCACCATGCAAAGAACCCTTTAAGCAAGCAAGTTCTTTGAGTGTTCATGGTTTCTTATAGAACCATTGTCTTTACTAAAGAACTCTTGAGGAACCAACTTTTTAAGAGTGCATACTATCTACAGCATGTTCTCCATCAATCTAAAGAGCACTGTCATGATGCAAAGAACTCTTGTTCATGCAAAGGGGTCTTTGTGTATTCAGTGTTCTATATAGAGTCATTTTCTTTACTGAAGAGCCATCTTTTTAGGAGTATATATTCTTTTTTGTCCAAAATCAGTAAAACAGAATGTGATTGGTTGAGGAATTAATCAATTCAGTTCAATTCAAATTATTTTTTTAATGATTGGAGCACTATAACTGTATAATACACAAGGATATATATTAAATATTCTCGCATGTAAAAAAAACTTTTTTCTAAAACTTTTGAATGGACTCCATATATGGAAGGTTTCACACAGTCATCCGCTTGTTGAGTTCATTGTGGTGTTAGAATTGCAATGAATCTCCAGTGCCAACACATTTTCTGTTGTTTGCCATCAACTCTGTTGTACACGGCATCAGCCTGTATAGCCTGTATACCCACATGCATTGTGTTCTCATTGTGCACAAGTAGATGTGTGATATAAAAATATATATTTCTTAGTTATTCCATGCATTTCTGTGATATACATATACATCTTTATATTTCTTCAAAGCATCTCAACTATTCTTTCCTTTCCCCAGACATGGTGGCGATACTGTTTGCACAGTATCAGTAGCACAGACTGTGTTTTGAACAATACTGTAGTAGTGAGGATGCGGTTGATAAGGTTATACTTTTTTCAGCACTAAATATTACACATGAATTGCAGCTGATCCCAGGATTCAGATCTAAAGGAGTGATATGTCATTTGACTGTGTGTAAAGATGCTTGAGCAAGGCACATTGTTTTGCCATGTAATGCTCCTGTAGCTTAATGGCATGTTTCATCACAAGCTCATACATCTCTCTCTCTCTCTCTCTCTCTCTCTTGTTTTAGTTAGATTTTGCTTTGATAGCGACTTCAATAAATAACACAAATATCTTTATACATCATATAGACATGTATAGACTACATGCATTTTTTTATAACTTAAATAATAATTTATATTTATATATGTACAGACCCCCCTCCCCCTCCCACCTCAGGGTACAATATAAAGACAAAAGGAGTACTGAGTAGTTATGCAGTTGCATTTTTACGTCCTGCGGCGTTTGCGCGAAAGGGCGCAGACACACGCGGTGTTTATCCGTATCCAGCGCCAGCTCAGCATGTTGTTGTACTTGGTCAGGGCGCGCACGTACGTCTGCGACGTTTTGCACTGCGAGTTCCAGTGCTTGTCGTCAATGCCCTGACAGCCGCTCTTGAAGGGTCTGCTGCTTTTGCAGCTCGTCTCGTAAAAGTACTGCTTCATGCTCGGCCATACCATGCCGATCTCGGTCAGCACCGAGACTTCACGGCCGTGGGTGTCCACCGCTGTGGTCCGGTCGGTCACCCAGCGGCTCTCGCTCTCGCACACTGAGAACTCGCCCCGGTAGCTCTTGTGCTCAGCATAGCGCTTCTGGCGCGTTCTGTTGGTGGCGTCCTGACCGCCTACGAAGTCGTCCGTGAGGTAAAGCGGCGGGGGCTGCAGGGGTGGTCGCTCGCTCAGCAGCACGCGGGGTGAGTTGTAGCGCTTGTGCTGTCGGAGGAGCTCGTCTGCGATGGCCCTTTTGGCTGTGGTTCGGTGAGGATACTGCATCTCTGAGGGGTGGGTGGTGGGCAAGGCTGCCTCCTGAGCCCCCTCATCTTGGCGCTGGCGGCCGCGGCCGATGTCGGCCTGCAGGAGCTTCACTATGAGGGTGTTGATAGGATCCTGCGTGGGCCGCTGTCTGTTGCTGGTCGTGGTGGCCGAGATGCCGTAGAGGTACGCGAGGAACATCACGTACAGCAGGATGGACATCACTAGATTCACCTGTAAGATCTACGAGGAGAAAGTAGGGGAAGGGTCAGTAAGGACATGGTTTAGCTAGCTAGCTTGGCCACATTGGCATCATAGCTCCAGTCCTAAACTAAAGATGCTAAACATGGCTGATTAACATTTGGGTAACAGGAATATTTTGTGTCAAATTTGAATTTGTTGATGTAACTAAACAGTTGAGTTGAAAAATTCTGTGGGTCTTTTTGTTGAATTATTCACTATAAGTCAGAGGCAAATTAGTCTAATCTTCAGTTACCATAAGTTCTCTTTACAAAAAGGTTGATACTTAACAGACAATCCAAACAATGAACTGATTCATGTATGAAAAAGCAATAAATTCACTACAGTATAGTCATATTTATATTCTGTGCAGATATATGGCAGGTCATGTAAATGAATCCGAACTTAATCTATTTAATACCCATACATGAGCAGACCTACTGTGAAGGAAAAAAAGAAAAGTGATGACCACAATATAATCTGTTTGGAATCTGTCATGCATTAATTGGACAGTAAGATGTTACGGTTTTGCTTGTAATTACAAGTAAATATGTATATTACACTGTGACTCTCAGCAACACGAGTGCCTGAATGCGTAGTCAGAAAATTATTGAGGATCTGTGTTTCACACCTCTTCCGCTGGCGGTGGTTGTTTTGTTCAAAGCTAAAGAGGTATGTAGTAAAGCAGCATGCGTTAACATGCACTAACATACCATGAGGGAGTCTGCAGCCCTGCTGCCTGATTTATTGGAGCAAATGGCATTTGGCCCTACGTACGTTTAACATCTCCATTTGGCTCTTTGTATGTTCTACACATCATGGCAGGATATCATGCAGCTTCCTAAACAGAAGCTACAAATTGATTCTGAAGACTCCTTAAAGAACAACACATTTTTATAAGAATTGCTACATCCTGGAAAAACTTCCACAGTCAGACAGCCACTGCTAAGCTGAATACTGTTTATAGTCCATCTGCTTGTAGCAGTAATTGCTCTTCCTGCTGTAGGTTTGGTTCTCTTTGGCCCAAAAATGGTCAAAATCTCGCAGTTGTAATACAGAAAGGTTGTACAACCCCAATTCCAATGAAGTTGGGACGTTGAGTAAAACATAAATAAAAACAGAATACGATGATTTGCAAATCCTTTTCAACCTATATTCAATTGAATTCACTACAAAGACAAGATATTTAATGTTCAAATGGATACACTTTATTATTTTTTGCAAATATTTACTCATTAAAAAACAATAAAGTTTATCTGTTTGAACATTAAATATCTTGTCTTTGTAGTGTATTCAATTAAATATAGATTGAAAAGGATTTGCAAATCATTGCATTCTGTTTTTATTTCTGTTTTACACAACATCCAAACTTCATTGGAATTGGGGTTGTAGTATTATAAATAATAAAAGTATTAAATGAACCTAAATCTATTAATCATCATAGGTATCTACCATAACACCAAGCGTTAAAATGACACAAGTATAGTTTAATTGCATTTTTGCATTTTTTATTGCATCACTTCCATTTACTTTCAGGAATTAGGATGATGTCAATATATTCTGTCTTAAATCACCATCACTATGATGTTGATGATTATGACTACTTAGCCCAGTTTTCCATTTTAGTTCAATGGAACAATACTAGCCCTATGTCATATTGTGTAAACATAGATTACATTACTATTATAAGCTATTTAATTTCACTGTTTTTTTCACCGAGATATGAACAGATGCTTTGAGAAGAAACATATCTTAACTGAATTTTTCTTACAGGGTTGATGATAAGAACCAGGGGTCATAATGTCTACAATGCAAATGGCCATTTTATTTACTATACAAAATAGTAAAATAGTGGTAAATCAAATTAATTCAAGTTTTCGTCGGGAATTATTTTGCCATTTTACAATGTCCTGTATGTTCCGATCATCAGCACTAGTTCTGCAACAATTCTGACTTGGTATGCTTCTCTAGAACAGAGCGTTTCACGTCAAAGTAAAATAACACACCATTATAAAAAGTCTGTGTAATTCCACTTTAAGCTATACAAAACAACACAATGAAATGCATGAGAAATGCTATATATAAATTTTAGTGGGCAGAAAAGTAATTTCACCAAACAAAAGATGGATTGGGGCAATAACAACTTTAAAATCCGACGAATGTTATACTTTCTTCTATATCAGAGCAAAGAAATATCTTTTCATTACCACCATTTTTCTGTTTTTATATTGTTATTGTGTGCTAATGGCTGTCAAAACACTGAGAGCACTTTGTAGAACAGATGAATAGGGCCGAGCATTCTAGAATGGTGTTAATGGTAGTGAACATTCTAGAACCATGGTAATGGGAGGTGAACATTCCAGAACAGTGTGAACGAGGGAGAACATTTCAGAACAGTTGAATGTTGAATAAGAGTAGAATAGTGTAAATGTGGTACAGCACTTGAGAACAGTCTGAAAGAGAAAAGGCATAGAACAGTGTGATTGAGGGGGGAAGGCTCTACTACTGTGAAAGGGTGGAAAGCATTGTATGAGTAGGGGACATTTTAGAACAGTGGCAATGGCAGGAGAACTTTCTAGAATAGTTGAACATAGTAAACATTCTGGAATGGTTTTAAAGAAGAAAGAACATTGCAGAGACTGTCATCAGTCACACACAAATGTGGCACCCCAACAACATGTTTGGATTTATTGGCTTTTGTTAGTTGTGTTGTTGGGTTACTTAGCAACCACTGGTCAGTGGAATGATCGAGGTATGGTAAAAATCCTAATCCCGTTTCTGATAACTTTTTTAACTGCACCAGTATTTTTCCATGGATCACTGGTTGATAAGCAGCAACATTAGTCGCTAGAATACTTTTCAGCCAATCAGACTGAGTGGTTGGAATTAGGGACTAGCTGAAACAGGGAGAATGAGTAGTGTTTCTAAGTGAAAGCACACTGGCTGTTACGGACATCCTCATCCAGCAAGCAGGTCACAGTGCTGGGTGTCATCAACATAGCCGGATAAGATAGGGAGTATGACGCGGTCAGCTGCTGATTTGTCACACATAACTGACTGTGATTTTCATTGCAAATTTGTTTCTCAAAGCTTTCAGCTGTTTTGGCTATAACTGTGGCTAATGGTTTGTTTCCTGTATGAATTACTCAGCGAGAGGTCACAGCCGCGGATCCTGAAAGAGATGATGAAAGTTAAAAAGCAGAAGATCTGTGGGACGACTGAACAACAGTGACAAGTGCAAAATCTCTTCCAGTGTAAGTTATCTTGATCAATAGAAAGTGAAGCCAAACTCAGATCCTAACTAATGATGATGATGATGCCCTGAGACAGAGGTGTTGCCAACAGTTGGGGCTGCAGCTGTTACATCAAAGGTCTGTTTGGCATTAACCAACATGGCATACTGCAGGCCACCCTGCTGACTGATGAAACTGAATACACAGTGCTCTCCTCGGCCTCTGAGTAGCACCTTTCACCAGCACATGCCTCGCCATTCCCACACTGCCAGGCCTTTGATTTACAGCTTTGACTGTGTGAAAATACGGAGGCTGATGCATCTTTTACATCACTTTCTCTGGGAAAAGGGTATTCATAAGCTTGCCATGTGACTTTTTTTCCCTAGCCATGATGTCGACCACCTAGTTTGTGAACCATGTTGATGACCTAGAACAGAATTGCAAGCACTCACCTCAGATGACATACATGCATTTAAAAAGTAGTATAATCAGTGAAAGTTACCCTTTTCATCTCTACCATATTATTGCAGTCAACAGCGCAGCATATGCTGACATGTTTTATGTAGCAGATATACAGCTAAGCAGTGGTTAACAACTCAGAGATGGAGGGCTACACATGGAAACAGATCACTAACAGACTTCTCAGAGTTAAGATTTAAACAAAATCATGGGAAGGGTTTAGTCCTAAAACTCATTATAGACCCCTTTCATAACTTTTCTTTTTTTATGATATACATGTATGATAGACACATACAAGAAATATCAATGCTACATTATGATAACTTACCACCTTTATTGTGAAATAATAACATGTTTTCAATTATACTTCAGCTTGCATTTTTCAAAAACATCTCCAAGATTTTTACAAATGGATATATTTTGGAACTAAACTATTTACTGTATAAACTTTAACATACAAAGTAAAAGATATGTTTTTTTTCTGCCTCAAATATCCACTTACAACCCCAATCCCAACGAAGTTGGGACATTGTGTAAAACATAAAACAGAATACGATGATGCAACACAGTGGTAAACATGCCCCTGTCCCAACTGCTTTGGAATGTGTTGCAGGCATCAAATTCAAAATGAGTGAATATTTGCAAAAAACAATAAAGTTTATCCATTTTAACATTAAATATCTTGTCTTTGTGGTGTATTCAATTGAATATAAGTTGAAAAGGATTTGCTAATCATCGTATTTCTGTTTTACACAATATCCAAACTTCATTGGAATTGGGGTTGTATAATCTAGAAATGTCCTGAGTGTTAAACCCACTCTGGAAAAGTGTTAGCTTGCTGCTAACAGTACATGAAAAGTCCCATTATAACTGCTAAAAGAAATTATCATCATCACAGTGGAGCAGTCACTTACAAAGACTGGTAATAATAAAGTGAAGGCTTTGTTATTAAACACTACATATTAAACATGTTAGTGGCATCAATAAAGAAATTCTTGACTGCAACTGAAATTGAAGACAGACAAAACTAACCAACTTTTCTGTATAATATCACCTTTTATTTATGCTTGTGAATTAATGTAATAATGCTGACAGTGCTACAAAGGTGATAATCACTCTCAGGAGCTCAATGAATTCCAGCGTGGTACCGTGATCGGGCGCCACCTGTGCAACAAGTCCAGTCATGAAATTTCCTCACTATTAAATATTCCACAGTCAACTGTCAGTGGTATTATAAAAAAGTGGAAGTGTTTGGGAATGACAGCATTCCAGTGGTAGGCCATATAAAATGACAGAGCAGGGTCAGTGGATCCTGAGGTCGCTAATTTTCTGCAGATTCAATCACTACAGACCTCCAAACTTAATGTGACCTTCAGATTAGCTCAAGAACAGTGTAGAGAGTGGGTTTCCATGGCTGAGCAGCTGCATCCAAGCCTTACATCACCAAGCGAAATGCAAAGCTTCGAACTGGACTCGAACTAGAGCAGTGGAGACATGTTCACTGGAGTGACAAATTACGTTTCTCCATCTGGCTATCTGATAGATAAGTCTGGGTTTGGTGGCTGCCAGGAGAACGGTACTTGTCTGACTGCATTGTGCCAATTGTAAAGTTTGGTGGAGGGTGGATTATGGCGTGGGATTGTTTTTCAGGAGTTGGGCTCGGCCCAGTTTTGGACAGTTTCATGCTCCCAACTTTGTGAGAACCGTTTGGGGACGGCCCCTTCCTGTTCCAACATGACTGCACACCAGCAAGGTCCGTAAAGACATGAATGAGCGAGTTTGGTGTGGAAGAACTTGACTGGCCTGCACAGAGTCCTGACCTCAATCTTATAGAACACCTTTGGGATGAATTAGAGTGGAGACTGCGAGCCAGGTCTTCTTGTCCAACATTAGTGTCTGACCTCACAAATGCACTTCTGGAAGAATGGTCAAAAATTCCCATAAACACAACTAACTCTTGTGGAAAGCCTTCCCAGATGAGTTGAAGCTCTTATAGCTGCAAAGGGTGGGCCGACATCATATTAAACCAAATGGATTAAGAATGGGAATTCACTCAATTTCATATACGTGTGAAGGCAGACAAGCAAATACTTTTGGCAATATATTGTATAAAGAATGTGGACATTGGTGCTCCCAACTAGCACTATGAAGTTTCTCCAGTAGGGGTACTATTGGCATGTAGGTCGCTTTAATGTTCGTCTTTTAGAGAAGAATCTGACAAACACGTTTGCAATATCAACAAAGATATTGAGTTACTAGTATTATTTATGTAATTTCCCTTAAAGATTTTCATTAAATTAAATAATGCAAAAAAGCCTGTAAGCTACAGAACATGCAGAAAGCCACTGTAGAGGACTGTGTTTGACAGTTCAAACTGTTTGAACATGTCTGTGCTGACCAGCCTAGGAGAGCCAAGGGAACAAACAGCATTTTTACTCACTATTTCTCATTTTCATTACCATTCAGGTAACTTGCTAAGCACTTTTAACCATTTTTGACTGAAAATTTTCAATGGCCAAAACTTCTGAACATCCCTTAAACATATTATGTAAGAAAAACTTTATACATCAAACACTGCACTGTAATGCACACCATTTATGAAATGACTGGGGTATCATATAATTTATTTCATATTGCTAATGTTAAACTGCTGTTTAGTGTTTAATTGACCTGAAAAGCTTTCAAGGTCCCCTGTATATTCATTACAAAATAAATATGTTCTTGTTGGGGTATTCGAATAAAAGGTTTGTGTGTTACATAAGTAAAATACTTTTTATTATTATTGTTAGCATCCTTGCTGGGGCAGATCAACGTGACATTAAGAACTTTTAATTGTATATTCATTTCAGTGTAACGGGAATGTCCTGTCACAATGGGATCAGTAACAAAAAATAAAGTTTGTCACTTTATAGAAATTTTATTAGCTGCTAAAGATGCTAACACAGAGGAGATAAAGTAAAACATAGTTATGGTAAATGGCATTGTTAGTCTACAGTGAGAGGCCAGTTTGTGTGAGTGTGTATGAGCCTCAGAGGACCGTTAATCACACATTCTGACCCCATTAGTGGTCAATAGGCACAGCAAATTTTGCTTTTTGGCAGGCCAGCAGCTAAAATTATGGCTGCCTCATTACAATTGCGAGCCAGATGCTTCAGAGAGGGGCACTGCACGCATACTGTCAAAGTCACCTTACAGGCAGTGGCATAGAAAAAGACTTGGGAGCAGCAGCTGCACTTTATAGCCTTGGCTGTTTCAGTTTGAACACATTATCTGCTTACTTTGCGTCTAAAGCACCAGCTTTGATAGTCATTATCAACCCTTAAACGGCAGATAAGTATGTTTTGAATTTCAAACTCTTATTGGGTTTTGTTTAGAAAAAGGACAGTTTTACAATTGAAATGTACTTTTAGAAGCTAAACTTGTGAAATGTGAGTTATCCGGTGCTTAGTACAACTTAAGGAATTTAAAAATGGGACAAGTCCATATAGCACATCAAGTAGACTTGAAGATCTTAGCTTTGAAAAACATCTTACTCACAAACAAAGGAATCAGTTACACTAATTCAAATCATTAAAGTGCCAATTTCACTCTACTAAGACAGAGCTTGAAATAAAGAGCATCTTCAGAATACGTAACTGCAAAGCAGACATAGAGCCATATATACATCAGCTTGCACTCATAAAACAACACCATAAAACCCAAAAAAGCAGCATAACTGGAATAAAACACAATATTTGGCATTCCCTCAGAGTAAGTTAATGCAGCTTTGTTTGGAATAAAAACCTATAAAATGTTGCCACAGAGTTACCGGCAGGAAACAACTATTTTAATAAACACTGTTTGGCCTCAGCATGTTTACAGTAGATGCAGCATCATACAGCTGCGTGCATTTTGTGCACCCCTGGACTTTTCAAGTGAAAGGAAATAAACACAATTTCGGTGGCAAACTATAATAATAATAATAATAAAATTATATATATATATATATATATATATATATATATATATATATATAAGCTTAAGCAAATATTAATGCACAGTTACTTTTATTTCATTAATTAAAAAAAATAATAAATAAGAAAAAGTATTAGCATGTGAAAAAGTTTGGACACCCTACTAATCAGTACCCCCTTGGCAGACGTCATAGCTTGCATACAGTGGTGTTAGTATTCTTGGGTCATTTTGCATACCTCAGACATTGACTTTTGTGATAAGGTCACAGGTAAGCTTTCCTTCTGATGGCTCTTCCATGCACAATAGAACTGTGCACCACCACTCCGGTGTCAGCTTAAACTTCATGCAAGCCTTTGTTGTCATATGGGGGTTTTGCTTTGCCTTTCTAAATACAAGCAGACCTATAGAGATTCTTCCAGATTTTGCCTTGACTTTCACAGTTCCCATTACTGTCATTTCTTATTGACATTTTGGACAGTGGATATTGCAAGCTGGAAGTGGTTTTAGATATTTTTATAGCTTCCCCTACTTTGTAGGCATAAGTTAGCTTTATTTTCAGATCATCAGTCAGCTGCTTAGAGAAAACCATGGCTGTTGAGTGTTAGCCTCAAGGTCTGAAGAGTCTTATTATTCTCTGGAATTGTCCTTAGCTGACAATTCCTTATGGCAATTCTTGAGCTACCAAACCACTCATACCAAGTAAGTGAAGGCCTAACAAGAGTAAGTTAACTGGAAGAGTGACCACAATTTTGCACATGCTGTACCACAAAGTTACTCTACATTAACATTTAAAGTAAATTATACTTTTTAACTAGCTTGCACTCTTTCTGCCGTATGCTTCCATTGGGTCAACTGAAAAGGCATTAGAAATTCACTGATTGCAAACCGGGTATAAAAACACCACGTTCTTCAAAACCATTCATGCAGTCATGTTCTCATCTTTCTTTGGGTTTAAATAAACCATACACATCTAGTAATATTAACCTGGCTCCTTTAGAGACAAGGTTCTTGCATTAATCTA
Organism: Pygocentrus nattereri; assembly: GCF_015220715.1. Taxonomy (NCBI): domain Eukaryota; kingdom Metazoa; phylum Chordata; class Actinopteri; order Characiformes; family Serrasalmidae; genus Pygocentrus; species Pygocentrus nattereri. The sequence goes on along the minus strand of NC_051211.1, from coordinate 40,107,897 downwards.
GCACTTATACATGCATTTGAACTCCTTAACCCATCCTCTTAACTGCTCTGACATACTTAGCTATGATTTCTGTACTTCACACTTTATAGAGGGCCTTCTGGTGATGGCTCCTCTTGTGGTCCTTATTCTAAATTTTAACTGTATATTAGAATACGAGGGCTATTTAAGTAGCTTGCTATAGAGTAGGGTGCTTTCCCTGTGCTGTAATGCTTGGTAATTGTATATTTCCTCATCACCTGTCATCATATTACATAAGCAGGGGAAACTAGGCCTCAGAAGAGCACAGATGTGGAGATGTTTTTGGCTACATGAGTGACAACCAGATTACAGATTTGTCCCGAAAGAGGTGCCAAGAAGAGACCCCAGAGGGGGAGCTCAAGTTTTGTTTTATCTCTGAACATCAGCAATAAGCAGCACTGACCCAGAGACAGCTTCCTGCTTATTCTGCCAAACTCTGAAATGTACTCTCCTGAAGGCTGGAGTAATTTCATTTTAAATTTCTGCCCAATGCAGATAACAGAGTCAAATGCAATTACATTCACAAGAAATGTGTAAGCTTCTTGTTATTATGCACTGCATGGCTTTGAGGTCTGTTTTAAGGTAATACACACTGATGATAAAGACAGCACCATTTTATTTGTTTTATTTTGGCTACCTGAAAATACCAGCTGCCCTTTAAATTGTGTGCACGTGTAATGGACCACGACATATAGTCCTTGTTAAAACCTTGTTACCCTAAAGCTGATTTCATGAAATCATTAAGCACTTGACGTATTTCCGAGTGAAACACAATATTTGGTAGAATTTCTGAGCGTTGCCACTCGATGATGCACTTGTGTGCAAAAGTTTGAACACGCCCACTCAAATGACAGATTTTGAACATTTTCTATGTGAAACTAACACATCATGAACAGGGAACAAATGTAAATATGCCCTTTTTTTTTACAAATTATACAAATAACAAAAAATAGAAAATGTGCCATAACATTTGTATGGGCCATATTTTATGTTTTTTGGGACAATATGCTAAATTTTACAGTTAAATAAAGAGTAACTGTGCATTAAAATGTGCCTGAAAGGTAAAGTGTTATTAGGAAAGTGTGTTATCTGTAGAGGATATGTTCACTTAGAAAATCAAGAAAGCAAGTGATTTGACCAGGGGCACCCAGACTTTTGCATATGAGCGTAGATAAGCATGGCAGGAGTAGGTGTAGGAGGTGAAATATGAAATAATTGGTCAATTGTTGGAGTACAGAGAGCAAAATACACTACATTTTGATGTAATGTTTCAAAATAATAAATCATACTTAAGATGATAAGGGACATGAACTTTACTAAGCTACAAAGGGGCCATTTTCATTTCAAGTTGACTTTAACATATATATTGGTCTCGGGGCAACTTCTTCCTCTACAGTGTGTTCCTCTAAGTCTGTTAATGCAAAATAAATAATCTTCTCAGCCCAATGTTTGTGCAACAGACAGAGAAAAATAGGTCTTGAAATTACACACGTCACTTAAATCACTCATGCTTGCACTAGGATGCTGCTTAAGGGTTTGCTTTCATTTGCCAAAGTGGGCATGAAAGTCAGGCTCAACAACCACCCTGTCGGTTCTTAAAGAGCTAGAACAAACTGCCCTTCTACTTGTAATACAATCAAGTTTACTTATCCTATGACAGGTTTAGTACTTCCATGGCCATTAACAGAGTATAGGTTGAGTGGTAGCTGGCCAACAACCTGGCAAGCCTCTGGTGTAAATTGCTTGCTTCAGCATACCCTGAATGCCTGCTATTGTCATTAATCATTCTACCCAAACCGAGTGGGGCACTAGCAAGACTTGGAAGCACTTAACTGGTGAATGACTGAGACCATTACTCTTGGCAGTGCACACATGTTATCTGTCGGCCAAGCTGCAGCAGACTGTTTCAAGGGCCTGGAATGAGACTCCTTATAGGCCCATGTGATGAGTCTATTTAGCTGACACACCAGCCACTGGGCTCGAAGGTTACTTTATCTGGCAGGCCCAAATACTTTCTGGTCCTAATTATTTAAAATATACAGCAGTTAGTACTGACCCCATGATCTGTTTGGCTGAAAAGCATTTCATGTGTTGTTACATTTGATAACATTACCTTTTTTACCCCACTGAGCACAAGTAGGGTCATGTATTCTGCTGAAAAACAATGTTTGGGGCTTTACTTTTTTCTTTCAAAGCTTGAATACAAGTGTATTATTATTGTTATTCGCCTCCGGCCTTTGAGCAAACTACAGCTGTGATATTATTCACAATAACATGTTCTGTCGCTTAACTGATGAATCAGTGCTCTACCCACAAGTTCATTAATTCCTAGCAACCTTTGTGAGGTTGGCTAAGCTTTACACAACAGAGGCAATTTGTAGCCTACAGAGAAATTGTAGTTTTTGTCACAACAGAGAAATGTCGAGTGTGTTATTAATCTCAAAAGATGTTTATTTTGTATGCATGACAGATCACATTGTTAAGATGGACTGGATTTAGGTTTTTTGTATAACTGAGTTAACATCAGCATGGTCCTACAAAATCAACACCTCTAACTTGAATAATGATTACTTTGGTGACTCGCAGCAGCCCACGAATGCCATATTTTAGCCCTTTTTTCTCCTGACTCAGTAATTACATTTCTTTAAGTTTTAACAAAGTTTTTTGTCAACATTTTGTAAAGCTTGTCTTGCAACAGTTGCTACAAAAGGAAGGCTGAGCCTGGATAGGTCAATTATGCAGTGGATTAGGGGTAGAGTTTGCATGCATTGTAGGATCTATTTAGGTCCAACACAGCAGTGGATAATTCATGCTGAACTGCAGGATTCAAGTCTCACCTTCCCCACACCAACGAATGCAGAGACAATTTCTTTTTCATCTTCTGCTTGACCTTTGCTATGCCATTTTTACATTTTACAGAGCCCTTAGGTATTTCAACACTGTCTACAATGTGTCTTTGATGACAACTAGCACTTGGAATTATGCAACAACAAGCACATACGAGACACAAACAGGCATCCTTGCAGTCACATGTTCATGGGGTGGAGGACAGGCAGAATAGCTGCAGGAGTGGACTGATCATCAGCGGATCAAAGAGATGTTGTTCTTAAAGCATCCTGGCTTCTGTTTGCTCCTTGAGCGCACCTCCTCGGGCACACACAGGCCAAGCCAGAGCAGGAGTGAAAAAGAATGCAACAAGCCGGCCGGCTGGCCAAACACTTTGTGGTTCTTCTCAGACACAAGGGAACTTTTGTTAGATGTGTCTCGGGCGCGTTGCCCACAGCCGCTGAAGAGTGAACTACCTCAAAAATGACCACTGGCTGCAGGGCATCAAGAAATTCTTTCATTTACACACAATTGGCCCTCACAGAGAATCCTTAACAGCCAGTTTCATCTTAGCAAAGAGGAATTGCAAATAAAGTTAACTTTTTATATAACTTGCCTTGTGATATTTTCTAAATGTCTTGTACATTGGCATTTTTCCCTGTTTTAGTAATAACCCTCCCTAACAAATGCATACCCAAATTTCATAATGGTGTGATGTTAACCCATGTTAAAAGATCGTTCACGGTCAAGCCTTTTTATTTCAGGACACGGGAGCATTAGGCATTAAAATCTGCTGCCTGATCTCCTTTAACTGGTTTAGAGCACTCAGCAAACAGTCCTCTACCTGGCTTGAGCTTAATCCACAAAACACTCATGAGACGTCTATATTATGGTCAAAAATCATGAGGCATGAATGAAAACTAGCTTGTTTGACCTGATTCCTCACGTCTGACACCTATGCACCTTTGTCTCAACCCTGAGTGTGAACGATGAAACATTTTGGAGGACATCATTTAACTTGCAGTATAGTGGAGCTCCATCTTTATGGCACACCTCATCAAATCTCTGTGTGTGGTGTGTTTTGGGGTGACGAGCAGCAGGATCTCCTTGTCTTTAGACAGCAGGTGTTAAGCTGTCACAGTGGCCTCAGGCCTGGGGTTTCTTCGCCACCTACACAGATCCCCTAAGACTGGCCAAGGAGGCTTACAGATCCCTGAGCTTTTAACTCCCAGAGGATTGCCTTAGGATTAGCCACGGCCTCTATGCCGCCCAGCAATTTCTGAGCCCTACATCTTAGCGTATGCAGCCGATGGGCACTTTAGCACTCTCGGGATGTAGTGATGCTATACTTTCTGGAGCAGTTATCATGTTTGTGGAGCAGCATGTTTGCATTAAAAACACTTTTACCTGGCGTACAGATGCATTAGCATATTGATTATATACAGTAATATGTTTACAATGATCAATTTATATAGCAAGACTATCATATAACCTTAAGAAGCTTCCCCATTTTGTTGTAAACATGTTTCTTTGCAAATGTGCCCTGTGATTTTTATTCTGATCTTGTAGATCAGAAGATTGTCTACAGGCTATACTTGATACTGCAGTGAACGTAGGAATCAGCCGTGCTGAATCTCCTGAGGGCTAGTTTTTTTTTTTTTTTACCAGGAAGGATGGAGGAGTTGATAAGCTCCAACATTCCAGGTGATCTTATTTATAGTGTAGTCAAGGCTTTGGATTGAATAATCAGGACTTGGGCATTTACAAGAACCATGTGCTCACTTATTTCTTAGGCGTACTGTTTGTGAGCTTTCCAAACCAGCTAGTGTAAGCACACAGATTGCCACATTCACGAACTAGGAACAAAAAATATTCTTAACTCAATGACTCAAAGAAAGTTAATGAAAAAAGATTTTGTCAAAGTAATTCTGAACCAGTGTTATTGATCCATTCATATTCTGTAACTTCAAACAGTAGACCTCTGAAGTTGTGCGTCATTCTGTCGTTTGCGTCGTGCCCATATTAGCAGCTCCATGTCTGAGCTGGATTACTCTATGGAAATAAATTAAAGTATTGTGTCAAATAGTACACAAAAATGTGTATTTTTTTTCTACTGAATGTCACGCGATTCTCCAGCTACTCCTGATATACCTTGCTACTGCCAAAGCAACTTCCACACTTGACAAAGCTGGCTGGCTTGTTTGGTGTGTTTTTGTGTACATGCCTGTCTTGTGATGTCAGTTCAGTGTGCAGCAGTGTTAGCTTGCATGTATCAATATTCATATTTCAGGTCCGTAATCCTCTGGGATCTAAGGGCTTTTTCTTGATCTTTGTGTATTCTCTTAAATTCTCCTTTAAAGGCACTTGCATATAACACGATATATGTTTCATATCAATGCTCTTTTATCTTTGTCACTACTTTCCAAAACCGTTGCAGCAACTTCAGCAGCTCTAAACTTTGAGCACGCTATTTCACTCTGATGTCAACTGAATGAAGAATGAAGAGTTTCTGTCATTGTGGGTAAGTCCTTAGTGATTTCCTGAGCATTGGCCAGTTTCATACAGTGTAGACACAGACACACAAATCTAACAATTACACAAAGTGAGGCAGATGACATGTATCATAACCAACTGTCATAGCCTCAACTCCAGATGTAAGTCACAATATCGTGATATTGTTGGAATCACAAGGACAAACTCTACAGATTCAAGGGATGTTTGAACCATAATTCTGCACTGTATTACCTCAAAGATAGAGAAACATATCTAACATATGTAAGTATCTCCAAAACGGTAAATTTACAGCAAAGGGCAAAAATGCTCTTTACTTTTAATGTAAGTCAATCTGAAGATTTTTTATTCCAAGTAATTTTAGAGCATTGCTATTGGTCTATTCATCATGAAATTGATGCAGAAAACTAAAAATCGACAAAAGAGAGATGCATGTTTTCTTTAGATAACAACAATATATGGAAACACTGAAATTGATGTGCAGGTGACTTTATGGACCCCAAAGGGGTTAACAACCTTGTAATTTAGAAGATCCAGTGACATTCACTGTTTTTCAGTTTTTGACAGAATTTGGAAATACCCTTTGTCTTTTATGTTGTGTCAAACTTTCATGGTGAATGGGCCAAAATAAACGGCCCAAAATTGCTTAGAAATATGTCTGGTTCTATGTTTTTTCCTTCTCCTGTAAAGTTACCATGATTTGTTTAGTGATGTTATATACTGAGTTATGAGTGAGAATATTCACATCAGAACATCTAGACATGTTGAAATTTGCTGATGCCACACCAAAACTAAACATGCACTCTCTTGGTGCATCGTAACCTGAGTTGGTGGTCCCAGGATTCTAAGGAAGGCTTAGAAGGCAAAACGCCAGGATTTTCAAAGAAGAGCATCTAAACCCTAATGCGTACCAATTGCCTCCAGATGTTCCATAAAGTGCAGAGTCTTGGGATCCCTAAATCTAGATCTATAACGAGCATCATACACTTTCCAATTCCATCTGGAGGAAAGTGGAGGAGGGTAAAGAATGCTCTCTGCACACTTCTTGGTGAATTCTGTGAGACCCAGGGAACAATTCCAACACTCAGACTTGGACCACAGTGTTTGAAATCTCGTCAAGATCAAGCAGAGACATATATTCCAATCAGGACAATTTCCATAGCTTTTCTCTAGGGCATGGTGACTTTAATTCCGTTCTATGTAGTATTTGAGTTTTATTCTTTTCTTGAAGAAGAAAAGAATAGTGTTTTATTAGTGTTTTTGAGCAGGTTGTTCTTCTCAGTATATCCTAAGCGTAGTTATGGCAAAGAATACAGAAGTTGTTGCTTTAAGCTATATCAAACTACTCTACAGCAACAGAGAGACAAATAGAGGCAGAAATCTTAAGATCCCACTGAAAGTTTATGGGCCACACAAGGCTCTATGAAACTGGCAGATGATCCAGTTACAGATTCTTGCTACAGCTGTAAGGCACAGTCAGACTGCATAGCAAAATCTATCCAAACAGTCTGACCTTTACACACTGTATTCATTTGAAACAAACAACATATTCTATGTTTAACTATTTTAATGAAATAACTGAATACCTACAGTACTCAGCAAAAATCAGAGCCCACCTTTTCATTTATTTATTTTTATTGAAGTACAAGTTCTTAATTTTTCAGTGTCAGGAAAATATATTTCATCTCAACAACTAAATGTAACATAATTTTTTCAGTATTTAGTTTGTTCACCTTTTATCTTTATTACAGCTTTTATTCTTAGGTAGCTTTCAGTTTTTCAAAGAAATCTCCAGAGAAATTTTTCAAGTCCTCCAAACTCCAGTCTATATATTCTGCTTCTCTCAATCTAAGCAACCCAAACACATGTAATAGTCTTATGGTCTAGACTCTGAGAATACCAGCAGCTTCTTTGTTAAGTACATCAAGGACATCTTGATCTTCTCATAGTGTGCTCTTGCTGTGAATGTATTTCTTCCCAATAAGACATTTTCCAGAGGGTATTTCATGATGTATTGAAATTTGTTTGTATTTATCATAATTCATGACGCCTTCAATCAAAAACAAATCATATATTTTTTCTGTATCATTTTGTATTTTTTTAATTCTAGTTCTGATTTTCCCCTTCCTTATCCAAGATTATGACTAATATAATCTCTTCAGAAATATCTCATTTTAGATGCAATTCAGAAAGCAATTTGTAGGCATCTTAGGTGGGTAGATTCTTCTGTGATTTCTAGTGCCTCTTTGAAGGGGGACATAATGTCAGTGAACTGCTTTTATTGGGAAGACACAGCAGTAACTGGCTGCTTTCAGGATTGGAAGAATGAAGAGTTAAAGTAGCACTAGTTGCACAATAACTAAAGAGTGGACAAATTAAATAGCAGATTTGACGTTTGTGTAATTTTCTGTTAAATATGTGTCCTGTCGTGTTTTTCTGATGCCGAAAAATGAATTACTTGGACTTAATTGCTTAATTTAATTCATTTAAGATAGTCTTTAATTTAGCAAAGTGCTGTTGTTGTTTGCTACAGTTTCTCATGAGGCTGAATGGGATGTTTGTTAATATTCTATAAAGTGTGTCCAGCCTGACAACAGTTACAAAAGCATGCATTTGTGGGTGAAGCATGAATTGGCCAGATACAAACCAGAAAGCACAAAGTGGCTGTTTATCACCAAATAGTGGTCATTCACATGATGTCCTTTCTCTTTTTGGATGTAACTGAATATGTACACATTTCTAACCCCTGTCCCAAGGAGAGTATCTGTAGTCTAAATCTACACAACATCAGCCTGAGATCAGTGACATTACCGTGCTCTGCCTTCTGCTACCTGCCCGGCCATAATTATTCTGCTGTGTAAATGCTGTGAATTCCATGGATTGCTCACAAGCCCTGTGATCAGTCTAGACAAGTCACAGGTGACAAGAAGAACCAGTGGATCAATGGAAGAAAGGCCCAGAAATTAGGTGACTCTTCTGCATTTGATGTGTGGAGCGAACTGCAAATGCAACACAGATGAGAGTGTCTTCTCAGGAAATCTATGGAGATGAATTATTGAAGGCTTTTCAAACATTCTTCAAGCATCTAAATGGATGTGTGGAGACACTTGGAATCCCTACTAAAGTCTCTAAACTTCAGAATGCCTTATCTTAAATGATTATACAATAAAACAGTTTTATGTTCTTAAAAATGAAGGTGCTATTTGGAGTGATGCTGTATAAAATCCACTGCTGGTTCCCTGAGGAAAGTGCCAATTTAGAGTTTTATGAAGAACCACTAAAAGCAAAAGTGGTTCTTCTGTGGCACATCAGAATTCCCTCATAGCGCTATCCCTATGTGCTGGATGTTGGAAGGACAAAAGCATGTGTTGTGGGCTGACTGGGGGTCCCAGAGGTCCGCTTTGAGAGCCAGTGTTCTGTGGCATCGCTCCAAAGGCATTTTTTTGGCATCTTTACTTTTAAATTGTGTACAGCAGCCACAGAAATAAAGGCCAAAGCCTTTCTCAAGTGTTGCTTTTGGTATCTTCTTAGCTACATCTATGCTGAGTTCTACAAAAACATGCTGTGCATGTTCATGGGAGAACAGAACAGGGTTCTCCTTGAGGTTCAGAGGAAGAAAGACCCATAGAAATGGTTTTGTAGGTGCTGCTTGGGAGTTTGCTGCTCTTTGGTGAGTGAAGAACCACCTGGTCCTGGCAGCAGTATTCAGCAATCAGTCACTCTGCATGTTTGACCTGAATGCACTGACTGTTTGCCAGTTCCTGAAATGGTATGTTCTCTAATGATTTTGGAGGGTGCATATGGAGACAAAGTCTGACAGCCAGAGCTTTTCTACACTTGAGTGTGCTTTTAGCATTATTGTGGCAAAGGTTTCCCAAATGATAAAAAAGTGATGCATCGTATAGACTTGATTCAAACTTGTACATCAGCTCCACATGAATCAGATCTATTGTACAAACAAAAATATTGCTGGTAAGCTGAAAGACAAAACTGTTAATATATATTTTATTAATGAAGCAATAATGTCCACATTGGAATGTCTCTGTTTTTCAGTATATGTTCATAAATATTAGGGCCTCGACTTCTTCTGCATTAGGTCTTAAACATAGCTCTTATCTCAGACTCTCACTCACTGTAACCACATTTTATAAGCACCATCCATACAAAACATATTCTCATAAAAAAACTGAAAGCATATAATTAAATTCTTTTTTAACTGTCTTAATTGAAAACACATTCCGTCTGGATGCCCGAGTGCAGAGTGGAGATGGGAAACACTCTGTCTGGGAATGATTAGTGTTCAGATCTGCCAATGATACCTTTTAAAGGCAAATGAATTTTGGGTGCAAGCTCAGAGCACTTTTTATTCTACAGTATTGATACTGCATTGCCAACCAAAATAAAATAAGCTTTCAGTAGAAGAAAGAGAAGTGACTAAAGGAATACTTGTTTTGAATGGAGGGAAAACAATGCCATAATAACTAAATAAAAGAGATTTTATTCTAACTGATTTTGGGGCATTTCTATTGGTCCAATCATCATGAAAATTTCACACAAAATAAAGGTGCAAATGGACAGCAACGATGTGTCTTAACCACATTTCTACTTTTCCTTTTACAATTATTTAGAGGTGGAAAAAGTACTGCCTAAGTAAGAGGACTGCCACTAAAGTGTTAATTCACTTGTTATGCATAAAGCCTTCAGGAAAGAGAAAGAGAAGAGAAAGAGAAGTTTGGCTCATTTGAATGGAGAGGATGACAATGCAGTATTACCTATATTAGGCAGTGAGAGATCTAATCCATCAGTCATACTGAGATGAGAGAGACCATTCATCTCAGTAGTGCTGATATAGTCTGACTTCATGCCTAATGCATAACACTTCATGACACTTATGCAATGTAAGATGAAAACTTAGATAAAGGAGTGCCTTCCGAGGAAATCTGGGTGGATGAATTATATGAAGGCTTTTCATACATTCTTCAAGAGTCTAGATGGAGTTGTTGTAACTACACTTTAAATCCTTACTTTTTTACCTTTTCCAATTAGACAGAGGTGGAAAAGTGCACTGACACTAAAGTGCTAATTCACTTGCATGAATGTAAAAGTACTTATGAAGTAAAATTTTACGTTTATTCACACACAGCTTGAGCAACTACGTGCTTTGACTTGCTTTAAAATTCACTCAGGGTTTCACTTGGTTTATCTGCTACATATAAGCTAACTCATTGGCTGACGTTGAACATTTGTTTAGCTAAATTACGTAGTTTTAAGGCACACCTGATAAAAAATATAAGCAACAACTTTACATTCAATAAAAAATGCCTTGCTGGTTATTCTCAAACAACAAATGAAAGGAAAACAGTAAAAGAACACAGAAACCATAGCTAAGGTTACCTTGGTAGTTAGCTGCTAATTGCTTCCTGAGATTGGCAGTTGTGGAAAATGGAGAGATGTTGCACTGTTACAATTACACTTTACTAGAAATAGAAGTTTTATTTCTTTTTTTAGAAATTGAATATACCATAATGAGAGTAGTTACTTTGTTCATCTGTGATAGCAGCCATAAGAGAGTGATAGTCTTTAGCACACCAGCAGCTTTGGAAGTAGGAATTGACAGTTCCCTCTTGCTGATTTGGGTCTAGTGTTGAAATAAATGTGATCTCTTTTCTAGTTAAAAATGGACTTAAGTACATCATATACTCAAAAATAGCCATAAAAGTGTTCATTTTGCCTGTACTTTTATCTCTATCTATGTATTACAGTGTTAGAAACCACAGAAGCAAGTCTAGCCATGCAGTTTATTCAGTGCTAATTGATGTAAGTATAAGCTTCCATTACTTGTTAGCGACATTAGACCTGCAGCTCCCATACAAAACTAATGAAGCAAATTTGTCACCATGGACATCAGACGTCTTGGCTCATTTGAACGTTTTTTGTAAATCTGATATTTTGGCAAATTATAGTTTTAACTGGCCACAACTGTTCACATAAGCTGACTCACGTGAGTCCCCAAATTGGCAATCATAAAACACTGGGCCAAGGCCTGCAAACACTAAGTGCTATATAAACACTTGCTTGGAACCCTGTCACTGGCAAAAGTCATTAAGTACTGGCAGCATGTGGAAATGTCATGACTAACCCTGTCTGGAAGGAAAGTGTTCAGCAATAGTAATTAACCAAATTACGTAGTCATTTATGCAAAATTCCTTTCAACATTCAACCTATCGGATATTGTTGGTTAATTTTCCTGTTCAATGTCATGGCTTAGAACTGCAAGGACTGTGTTATGGATGTTGTTGTGGATGTTTTTTGCAGTGTTTGCAGAACATTCCACTGCTACAGGGTTACATTGGGAAACTATCACCGAAGGCCAGTAGAGTAAAAGAACGACAGTGCATCTGAAAAAGCAGCTGAACCACTGCATCCGCATTTATGATTGATGTTGTGGCATATAGTTGACACAAGAGGTAAAATGAGTCCTACGTCACAGAGACACAAGGAGACGCACAGACAAAAGACAAGCTAGCACACCCTGACATGTATGTAATTTATCCCAAGGTGAGCTAGGGTTTTGTTTTTCTGGTTCTCTTTTTTTGTACTTGGACGTGCACACAGAAACGTGCGTACTATGGCAATGGATTGAGAGAAACTTTGTGTTGTAAGCGATAGTACCTTGTGTAACTTTTTGGCCATTGCGTAACATAGTAAATACGTAAATGCCTTGCTGTTCTAAGCAAACTTCTTTTTTTATTTCATATCAAAGATGACAAGTTACATTAGCCAGCTAATGTAAAAGTGCTATAAGGATGGCCAAGGCATTCCTGGATTTGATGTGAGAAATTAGTTTTACAACATCATACATACAGCATTTTGGCATAACATCACTAGACTGGTTTTAATAAATTTTGTAGTTAGGCTTGGTGACAATTATACTGACAGGCCTGTTCATGCAATACAGTGACAGCTCTTGCCAATATAACCTGTCATTCTCAATATGAAAGAAAGAAGACAGTTGTTTATGAGAAAATGAAATTATGTAATTTGCTCAACACACGTATCCATGCATAAACTTCTGAAAATTCCCAAGTGAGCTTTTGGAAACAGGACACAAAAATAATATGTGCATGACTGCTTGTTCAATATTCAGTGGACAGAGCGTTCCATATTTGGTCACAGTTGTGAATTTCCCACAGTATGAATATGGAGACTAAAAAAGCCTGCTGGGTATGGCTGTTTGAATATGGCCATGTTTGAATATGATGCGACCCTCTGCAGTGCTGTATTGGTTTCTGGCCAGCTCCTCCGTGCACATTCTATAGTGACAGGCCAGCTGTGGTGGAGCAGTGTCACCCTGCTTGCCCAGATAACTGGGTCAGATCATGTCTGAGAGAATAGAGCCACACACTAGTGCAGGGCTCATATATGGACATAAGACATCCCTCAGTCCACAGCACTGGTGGAAAGAGTGCTGGAAACCTCTCTGCTCAAATAAACGTCCTGGTGCTTCAAAGAGATCCCGACTCATTGTAAGTCACAGCACTTCTTTGATGAAGTACTAGAGTCAATACGTTCTCTGGTCAAGATAAAGTTCAAATATTTGTAAAAGTAGTTCAGATACTCATAAAATATGCACAACATGTGTTTCTACTGTTGTCTAAAAGATAAATTCATGAGGCCATCAATGCACTGCCCGCCTCCTACATGTGCATGGCACGCTGGAAGCTATGATGCTGAAGGAGTTTGCTCATCACTGGTCAAAATAGCACCAGCAAAATCTGTACAAATTTAATAAAGATCCTACAAAGACATTCCTGTGAGTGAGCACCAGTTTTTCATTTGACTGCTGAACCTAAAAACATTCCCCCAGCATGGAATTCTACAGATGTTAGGAGAAAAAACTTTCAAAGTTCACAAAGACTCACTTCATTCATAAAACATCAAAACCTATGTTCAAGCAATACTATGGTACAACTGAGAAAAAAAAAACATTTGTTTTAAACGTAAAGGTAGATGATTCCTGAGGACTGCACACATACTGTATGTACACAGGCTCAGAATTACACAGTTATTAAAATAAAAAGTACAAAAACATCAGACCTAAACACAGTATGAATTATACTTAACATCACACCAGAACCCAGTATGCACTATACTAAACACCTGAGCATAGTATTATGAACTGTATTAAACACTAAACCAGAAACCAGTATGAAATATGGTATAAATGATACTAAACATCACAGCAGAACCCACTATAATCAGAACTATAATAAACATAAAACTAGAACACAGTATGAATTATACTAATCAAACTGGAGCATATTATGAATTATAATGAGCATGACACTAGACCATAATATGAATTATGCTAAATTTTACATCAGAACCCAGTGTGCATTATACTAAATATCAAGCCCCAGAATTAATTAAGTGGTGTGCAAAAACTACACACAGCACAGCATGAATAAGCAAATATGTTTGATGCCTATAATTTGGTTATTGATGTGTGGGTACTGTTATAGGTTCGGAGGGGCTGAGGTCATGGGGGACATGCTGGAAGGGCACGCTGTGAGGACCATGATGGCAGAAAGGTGTAACACTTATATTCTACAAAAACAACTGTGTGTTCATGCTATGGAATTTTCATTTGTATGGAGTCTCAGGAATTAAAAGAGAAAAAGAGACCACCAGAGCCTCGTCGTCATATTCACATATTTGCCACTTATGATGCTGAATAAGTGTATTCACAAAATTCCATCCTTTTAGTGACAGATCTGTAATCTATAAGGACTGTTTGACAGAGGCAACTGAGTGGCAAGCCCACACAAGACTGCAGAGCAGTGAGACTGAAACCCTCTGCCTTTCTATTTCTTCTATTTCTTGTGTGTGTGTGTGTGTGTGTGTGTGTGTGTGTGTGTGTGTACCACAGAGTGACGAGACTGAAACCCACCCCTTCTTTCTTTCAGCGCTTGTGTGTGTGTTTTTGTTTTCATTCATTTGGGAAAAATGTGGAGTAAAACAGGCCTCACTTACAATGTGAGAAGAAACAAAATGGTCCTGAGTTTAAAAAAAGTAAAAAATGCACTTTTTAAAGACACTGAAAAGGGCAAAACCCTCTTTTGATTGCTGGGGTTACAGTCTGGGTTCCGACAAATTTATAATTTGTATATATATATATATATATATATATATATATATATATATATGCACACAAATAAGATTGTGTGCATATGCATGTCTGCTTGTCTGCCTGAACGTGTGCGCATGTCAGCTCCTCATGTTGGACAATTCCTCTTATCAAAACTCCTAACATCAATCAAACCACTCTGCGTGTCATGAAGCCACAAGTTTACAAGTTTAAGGCGAACCTGTTGGACTCGGTGAGCTGCACGTTCCCGAGGCACGCTCCCTGGGCAGTGGGCAGCGGGTATACTGCAGCTACTGTAGATTATCTATTTTGGGCCTGTCGCCTCTCTGCAGAAGAAACCACAGAGAGAAACCAGAAAACAATCTTTCTATTCATTTTGATGTCAGAGTGTCCATTTACACGCATTTTGTTCCCCAATTTTGAATCTACGCCCACTTCTGTCGTCAGAGCTTCAGTTCACTATCAAATGGGTGTCTCGTTTACAACTTATGCACATTTTGTCCTTAGATGACAGTTTTTTTCCCAGACTTTCAAAATGTGATTTGCCCCACGTTTTTCCACAATCACCTTTTATAGCTGCATATTTACTACATGCTTTACACATAGGTGTGAGATTTTTACTTTGTCCAAACTGATGTTAGATTTACAACAAATATTCTAGTGAAATGTACACTTTATGCACATTTTTGTTGGGAAATGTTTATTTTATTTAAATTTTGCTGTCAGATTTACAACTTATGTACATGTTATATTGAGGTTTTCACTTCATGCACATTTTTGTTGCCAGATTTAACATCTATTCTAATCTGATCAGATTTACAATATTTTCACACGTTTTTGGTGCGATTTAATTTATTCAAATGATTGTTGTTATATTCACAATTACACATTTGGTTGTGTAATTTATGATTTATGCACTTTTTTTCGTTGCCAGATTTTCAATGTATTCATTGTTTTGTCCTTTTTTTACAACTTAGGCACATCTTTTTATGAAACTCCCGCTTGATGCACACTTTTGTCATCAGATTTGCAGACTATGAGCATTTCTGTTGTGGGACTGAACTGAACTAACCCTGAATTTCCCCCAAAACCACCCCTGAGCCCTGACAGCCTGTACAGGTATTGGAGAGAGAGTTGCGTCTGTTGCGTCTCCGGCTCATATCACCTCTATGAGCGCTTTCCTCGCGCTGTAGACACTCGACCTGTAAATAGACTTGCTGGCTCTCTCGAGAACTTTTCCTGGAAGCGCCGAGCTTATTATGTGTGGCGCGCGCACATTCCGGCGCAGGGAAGGCGAATTTGCCTGTACTGGTTCTCTTTCCCCCTCAGGCTCTGTACTCGGCGCTGCGCATTCCTCCTCAAACCTGCCTCCCCGGCCATGTTGCTCTCGCTCGCAGAGGCGCCGAGCTTTACGCACAGCTGCCGGAGAGGAGGAAGAAGAGCGAGGAAGACGCAGCGCTGAAGGCGACCACGCTGCGCGCTCAGACTTCCCTCCCTTCCTCTGTGCTTCCACTGCGCGTTCGCGTTGCGTTTGGGCCACAAAAGTTCTAGGAAACGACACATTTGGCACGGAGCGCGCGCCCTGTTTGGTCTCCACCGGGTTCCCTCAGTGCCAAAAGCGCGCCCCCCAGGTGCCGAACAGTGGGCACCACACGACCCCGAGAGCATGAAGGAGCAGTGAGGACAGTACGTACCGTAATGAAGGTAACCATAGCATCGGTGGGGGGAGTGCAGCAGTCCCGACATGAAGGAGCTCGTGAAGGAAAGATCCTGTGACCTGTGTGCTTTATCCCGCGTGTTTTTATCCCGCGCGTTTTTATCCTTTATCCTCGAGCTAAACTCCGCACATACGAGGGCGCACCGTGCGCGCGTGCAGCTTCTGCTCCAACAGGCTTATGGAGCGGAGAGAGCGCGCGGAGCTCCCTCTGTCTCACACACGCCCTCTCTCTCTCTCTCTCTCTCTCTCTCTCTCTCTCTCTGGTTCTCTCTCTCTCCCTCGTTCTCTCTCTCGTTCTCTCTCTCTCTTTCTCTCTCCCTCTCCCACTCTCTCTCTCTCTGAGTAAGGAAGTACTTGCTGGTACTATCAACGTGGTTTCACAAGACAAACTCAGTGTGTGTGTGTGTGTGTGTGTGTGTGTGTGTGGATAAAGTCCTTTTATCCTTAGATGATAAACTACATGGATTTAACGATTTAAGTGCACAGTTTCTATTTGCACTGGACACATTTCATTTATTTTCCCAAGTAAGCAAATAAATATTTGTATTATGCATTACATGCTTGAAAATGTGCAGAAGTGTGTTCTCTGTACAGAATATGTTCACTTATTAGAAAGTCAACAAAATGTCATTTGACCAGGGGTACCTGAACTCTGCCATTCAACTGTATATACACATATAGGCAGCATATTGTCGCTGTCCAAAAAGAAAAACATGTACCCATTTTTTTGTGATTTTCACTTTTCATTTGAGACCTTTCTTTACGTTGAGTGAAAATGTAATGATGAATGGACCAATAAAGTGCACAAATATTGTTACATTAAAAGTAAAAGACATTTTTGCCCTTTCCTGTAAAGTCACTATTCTGGAGACACATGTATAGTGTATACATGTATGTATGGATGGATGTATAGATATATACACTAACTGAGCACTTTATTAGGAACACCTCTTTCTAGACATTTCACCTCTTTCTTGTCCATTTTATCAGCTACACTTATCATAATCTATCATCTGTAATTGTAGAACTATAAAGAACTATATATGGTAAGTGGAGCTGATAAAATAGACAATGAGTGTAGATACAAGGTGATGTTTCTAAAAAGTGCTCAGTGAATGTAGACAGAGTTACTAAATAGCCTTGTGTTTGTATTTTATGTTAATATGGTCATTTTTGCCCCGTGTGCACAGCTTACATGCATGCGTACTAAGAGCATAACAGTGCACATGTTTTCAGTCTCAATACAGTTTTTAATCCAGAGGTTGAGATTCAGTTCAATATTTGATATGTGCAGGAATGTTTAATATGAAACAAAGCCGTAATTATCAGAGACAGGGACTTGAGTCAGCGACTTGGACTTGGAGTCACCCTCGAATCAAATGTGGACTGAGACACAATTTGGACTCAAATGACTCTCATCTTACCCATAATTGATTCGTGACTCCACAGAGAACCACCCTTAATTGACTTACAACTGGACTTGCCTTTAGATGACTCACAACTTGGTTTAGACTCACCCTTAAAGACTCTGAGCTCTGTTTTACCCCGCATGTAAGCACGCCCACTTAAGTAGCTTTTTATCATTTAAGAAATATCGCTAAAGTTCAGCCTTTTCTATCTTAGAGTGATGCAGAGAAACTTGTTCATGGATTTGTTACAGCAGAGTTGATCACTGTAATGCTCTTCTTACTGGACTTCCTAAGAAAACTATACATCCCTTAAACTCGCACAAAACACAGCAGCACGGATCCTAACAAAAACAAAAAAGAGAGACCACATCACTCCCGTTTTGAAAGAACTGCACTGGCTGCCTGTAACTTCAGGATAGATTTCAAGGTTCTGCTACTAGTCTTTAAAGCTCAAAATGACTTAGCAGCTGCTTACATCACAGAGTGTCTGTCTGTTTATGTTCCAGCATGTGATCTCAGATCTGCAGATAGTGGCCTTCTACAGAGACCCTCTGTAAAATACAGAAAACATGGAGAGGCCTCTTTCAGTTATTCTGCTTCTAAACTGTAGAATTCAATTCCACCTTTTATTAGACAGTCAAGCTCGGTGCTCTTGTGTCTTGTCTTGTGGTTTTTATCTTTATCTTTTTTTCTGATTCTAATTAAGTACTCATGATCTCTTTTATAACTATGTTTTTTCACCTGTCTGTAAAGCACTTTAAGCTGCCACCGGCATGAAAAGTGCTATATAAATAAATGTATTATTATTATCATTATTGTTATTATTATCATTAACTCGACTCAGACTCACATTTAAAAGCCTCGTAACTCGACTTGAACTCACCCTTAAATGACTTGCAACTTGGACTTGCGACTTGACTCAGACTCACCCTTAAATAACTCTCAACTCCAACTCAGCTTTAAGTGACTTATAACATGACTTATGACTCATGACATTTCAACTTGGAAAAAAAATACAAACAGAATAAATTAGGGCCACCCACCTTAATTCAATGAATTAATAAAACTTTTGGTTTTCAATGTTATGTGTATTTTACTGCAGTACTGTACTCCCACAGCTTGCAGCAGCATCACGTTTGATACGGAACACAAAATAAGCCTTTCATTATAGAAAACCTTCAGTCTAATGGACAGAACAAAGTGCTACAACACAACATTTAAAGGAAAGGGGCAAAACAACTTGAAACTCTTGGCTAGCTGGTAGGTTGGATAGCAAGTGTGGTAACGTTGGCCAGTGCAAAAGTTTTTTTAGCTGAAGTTGTCAGCTGTAAGCAACAAAAGCCATTTAATAAGCTACAGATCACCTTCCTATAAAACTTATTATAGTTTATCTGAATTAGATACTGTGTTAACTAGCTAGTTTACATGCTATATAAACAACAGTAAGTGCTTGAAGTTATGCATTTTTCCTTATAACATCGCATTCACTGCTTAAAGCACTTCTGTGCTTTGAGTAGGCCCACCTTGTATTTGAAGTCATGTTGATCTTAACAGTTTTCAGTAGTAGTTTACTTCATACAATGCCATGCCTGCAGCTAACAATGAGACTATGTAAAAATACGTGTATACATATTATAAGCCCCTCCCCCTCCCTGCCCTCCCTGTTGACAGTGGTTTCTGAAAGATGATACATTAGAGACTCCCAGAAGAGACCAAGGGATGTGTCAGTGATAGTTTTTCATTTCAAATAAGATTCTTTGATACATACTGAAATTATTTCCCCTTAATAAATGAGTGCTCTTCTTTAAATGGACATCTTGGGTAGCAGGCCTGCAAACATGGCTCCACTGTTTATGATTATGATTTGGTATGTAGAATATTGGATTTAATCCTTGCTTCTTTTCATTTTTTGATGACAGCTTTTAAGCATATAAATGTAACCCAGAAACGCAAATTCAACAGTAATAATTTGGGTGAACAGCTTATACAAAAGAAATGTAGAGAACAGTGCATCTTTACAGCTTCAGGGCAGCCAGTATGACTCACACTGGGCTACCATAATCATTACTTTGGTATGTTGCTTAAGAATCATGAAATATTTAGACTATAGCGGAGAAGAGCAGTGGAAAGTGAATAACGTAGCTTTCTCATGAGTCATTCTCCGTCTCCCTGTGTTTGTGCAGGAGCAGGTTTTCGTAGCTGTTTGGACTCTATGCAGAACAAAAGTGGCTAGCCTCAGGGTTCACCTTGGCAAAGGTTAAATGGCTCAGAGCAGCTTGAACACTTCTGAAGAACATTCAAAATGATAACTGTCAGGAGTATGTTTACATGCCGCTGGTGAGTTTGTGCTGGGGGGGGTAGTGAGCAGCACGTTCATGTTTGTTTTTCTTACTGCATGTTTGAAATGGTTAACAAATGAAAGAGAAACTCGAGAGTCTGTAATATCAGACACATCCAATTGCCAAATCAAATGTTGAATCCATGGTGTGTTGCTTTCCACTGAAGCATTCTTTGACATTCAGTTGTGGATCAGAACTGGGGCCCGTAAAGCAAGGTGCATATCTTGATCAAGACTGCTAGTGTCTTTATTGGACCCTCCTATCTAATGGATACACTCCTAAGAATAAAGGTGCCAGGACGTGATGCCATAGAAGAACCACTTTTGGTTCTCTAAATATCCTTTTAATGGATGGTTCTTTAGACCATTTTTGTAAATGAGATGAGTGTGTAAAGAACCGTATGTTGGTTTAAAGGACCTCCACGCAATGTAAAAGTTTTGTACCAATTAGATTTGTTCTAGAATCATACATCCAAACCAAGAACCATTTTGAAACCCTTATTTTTAAAAGTGCAGCTACCATAACTTGATAATATACTTCAACCATTACCAGTGTAGGTGTGGTCTAGTAGGGCCTACCCTGTAACACAGGTATGTCCCCTGTCTGGCCCAAATTCCTCTAGTGTGTTCTCTTTTAAGGTCTGGAGTGCAGTTGATAATACAAGCTAGCTAGCAAAACACTGTTATGGCTAATGGAACTGTTTTTCCCTTGGAAGAGGTAATGTTTATTTTTACCTCATGTAATGTGATGTAATTTGGCCCAAATCTGTCTAGTGTGTTCTCTTTTAAGGCCTGGAGTGCAATTGATAACACAAGCCTGCGAGCAAAATACTGTTGTGGCTAATGCAACTGTTTTTCCCTCGGACATGTGATGTATGTAATATGACTTCTGTACATGTGGCACACATCTACATGCTTACATTTAAGGTTTTTAGTAGGGTTTTTTTAGCCATTCTAACTTACATTATATGCATGGGCTAACAACAGGTTAACTGACAAACTTGTTGACATGTTGACAAGCATGCCTACTTTGAGCTCCACCTGCACAAGTCCCTTGTCCCCTCCTTAATATGTCCACATTTAGCACCGAAATGTCTCACACGTTCCCACACATTCTTGTTACAGGATCACATCTTGTCCTGCCAGACAAACATTACAGCACCAGCATAGCGATAGCAATTAAATAGGCCATTCACATTGTGTTTTATATTTGTTTAAAGTAATTTTTACATGGCTGGGGAGTTTTGTCACTGGTTCACATGGCAGGTCTGCTGCAGCACACCTCAAGGGGGTTTGTTTCATGTGATTCTGGGCTAGAGTCGTTTTTCTAGCATATTCATAAGTATGGGACTGCAAACAGGGGCACTTTTGCATGACGGAAGATTCCAAAGGTAATCAAATAATGTATATTGACGTTCCTGGTTTATATAAGTAATATCTTTAAAGGAAATACTTTCTATGTTCAGGATTGTTCACTATGTTCAGGATTGTGAGGACAGCTCTACATATATTTGAAGGTGCAGTTCCTCACCTGGAGGCAAACAGCAGCAGGGCAGTACAGCAGGATAGTACACTGGTGATATATGATACATTACTTGCAGTTTCCCTTTTATTCACGAACACCACACACAGTTACTTATTTCATCACTTCATTTTATAAAACCGAAAGTTCCAGTTCTTAGACTGAGCTATGTAAAATATTTAATACACATACAGTACATCTGATCAAACATACTAAATAAACACTGTAACAATCTGTCAAAATATGTAAAATTATTAATATAATAGTCTAATGTTGCATGGAAACCATACCCTACTATTAACAAACTATTTCCCTTCATTTTTTTTCTTTTGAATATTAATCAGTTCACATCAAGCAAAACAACATCCCTTACTTGTGGTAAAATCAATGTAGTGCACAGCATCTTGTAGATTATTTTTTAAATTGAGGATTAGAATGGAAAGAGTCATTTTTACACACACACACACACATACACACACATACACACACACACACACACACACACACACACACACACTTACGGCTGAATGCACGTTACACTCTGGACTGATGAACTCTAAATGTTGTAATTGTTCTGCTACACCTCCTAACCATTCCGAAAATAAACTCAAGAGGTGTGGAAAGCCTGTGATTGAGCTTCCCTCTGGATCAGCAGCAGGCCCAGGGTCCCAAACAGTGTAACTGAGCCAGACCCCACAAGCAGCTCTGCTCACAGCATTCAGTAAGCAGCTGCTCATTCCAGCTCACCAGGTAATTGGTATGGTGTGAACTTACTTCTGCTACTCTGTTCATTCCTTCCTCTTAATTCCTCTGGGAAGCTCTCAATGAAGAAAAATGAGCAGTAAAGGAAGAAAGTGTGAATGAAAGGGTTTGAACCAATTTTGTCTCTAACCCAAATGTTTTTATAGAGTTACAGTACTGTGCATAGACAAGTACAGAGACCACCCTTCATTCATTTAATTTCCTCTCAAAATGGCCATTAAATTATTAATTTTACACCATCAGGGTGTAATTACAAAGTTGTTTTGTAATTAAAATTACTAAACAACTACATGTACACCAACCTGCAAGTCACCTACCTTGTATCTACACTCTTTGTCCACTTCCCATATAGGTGAACTTTATGTCCCCACAAGACCAGTACAGAGCAGGTATTATTTGGGTGGTGGATCATTCTCAGCACTGCAGTAACACTGACATGGTGGTGTGTTAGTGTGTGTTGAGCTGGTATGAGTGGATCATACACAGCAGTGCTGCTGGAGACTTAAACATTTAAATTTTGTCCACTCAATGTCCACTCTATGAGACACATTTAACTTGTTGGTCCATCTTGTAGATGTAAAGTCAGAGACAGTAGCTTGACTGTTGCTGCAAAATTTATGTTGGTCATCCTCTTGTCCTTCATCAGTGGTCACAGGACGCTGCCCACAGTACACTGTTGGCTTGGTGTCTTTGGTTGGTGGACTATTCTCAGTCCAGCAGTGACACTGCCATGCAACACACACTAACATTGTCACAGGGTCACTGCAGTGCTGAGAATGATTCCTCACCCAAATAATACCTGATGTCTGGTGGTCCTGTGAGGATCCTGACCACTGAAGAACAAAGTAAAAAACAAAGTATGCAGCAAACAGACTACTGTCTATAATGGTAGAACTACAAAGTCCTTCTATATCAGAGGTCACTAATAGGCAGACCACGGTCCAAGTCCGGACCCAGACACTGTCCTATGTAGACCTGGACCTACAACCGATAAACTATTATTTCATTTTGACGGGGTGGTCCTATTTTAATCGGCATAGCTGTTCTAGCCTTTACAGTAGCTTTAGCAGGCCAGGAGACTCACAGACCAATCGCATGCGTTGTAAATATAACACATGAGCCAATCAGATTTGTGCATTATGATGAGCACCGAGACTGGAGTGAGTGGTGCACACACAGGTTAGGGACGAGGCAAGAAACAGCAATCAGAGAAGAAAGTGAGTCAGAGGAAACTGACAAATATTGTTGAAATATGACTGAATTGTACTTTGTTTGATTTGAAATTCAATTGACTGCATAAAATACTGATATACCTACTAGGCTGTGTCAGTGTACTGTATATAGCACTGAATCATGATGCAAGTTAGATATTACAGTGTTCCGGACCTTTGTTTGAAGAAATTTTCTCTAACTGGACCTTATTGAATTTTACTTAAAGACCCCTGTCTATATGGTAAGTGGAGCTGATGAAATGGACAATGAGTGTAGATACAAAGTGCACTTAATGAAGTGGCAGCTTGGTGTAATATAAATGTCAGTGTCATTCTTTTTTTAAGGGTTTGCTTTCAAGCCTTTAAAAATTCCAAATTTAAGTCTGAGAAGTTGGTTGCATTTTCTGTTTCTCTTGCTCCAAGTAATCCCATACACATTTAGCTAAGGTCTGGACTCTGGGGTGGTCAGTCCATTGTGAGAACACCAGCAGCTTCTTTGTTTGATTTGTAGATTTTCTTGTTTTTAATCTATTTCCTTTTCTCATTGCCAGCATCTTGATACCTACACAGCCTTTCTCAGAAATGTTGTCTAAAAAGAAATACTTTTATTATTTGATATGTTCTTACAAATGATCAATCCCTTTTCCTGTATCAGCTCAGCAACATTGTAAATGAGGGTCACCTTCTATGTTCTCTGAGGTTAAATAAAAGTTGATTGATTGATTGATTGATTGATTGAAATAACTTGTTCTTTTTGACTGACAATTACAATACAAAGCCTCAGAATTTCATTCAAATACAACGGAGTCAGTATATACATACTTTGGTCTCAATATACAATGTGATTGCAATTAATGTTGCATTTGTGTATTTTTAAGTCAAACAACCCTCTTGGTTAATTTTTTTGTGTGCTTTACCAGCTGATTCTAAGAAGAATGTGATTTCTGTGAAGGAAGAGTTGCGCTGTGGTGTTGCTGGTCACACCACAAATCACATGAATCACTGTCAGAGAGATGCGAAGGCATTTTGCTTGTGGGTGTTCTCCTTTATGCGTGTAGGCGTGGTGTGACATGTAGTCATTACAGTACACTGAAGCATATGCTCTTACAGTCATAATATTACTGTGAAACAGGGTGCTGTAGACAAATGATAAAAGCTACTCTGCAGCATTATGAATGATTGAAGATAGACTATTATTATTTTAGAACATACTTTGAAAAGCAAACTTGCCAATAATGGTCATTTGGAGTAATACCATAGCCCAGGGTTGGCCAAACCTGCTTCTGGTGATCTACTCACCCTGCAGAGTTCAGCCCTGATCTAACACAGCTGATCCACCTAATCAGTGAGGTCAGGAACATTTTAACAGGAACATGTGGTCCAGGATTACTTTTGTGAAATGAAACATTTTAAAAGGATAATTATTTTTATATAGTATAAAAACATGCCTGTTTTCTCAGTGGGGCAGAGTTAGGCTAACTTTATGCTGGGCCAAATCAAATCTCTTCACATCTAAATTTGGGCAGCCCTGGTCCAGAGGTTTTGTTTTATATCTGCTGCTCAAGTCAACAGTTGCTGCTGTCTTGAAAGTTGGACAGCAAATAAATAACAGAACAAAATGTCCTGTTATCAAAAATAGGTTTTTCTAACTTTCTAACAAAATAACAAAGTATGCATGGTATTTCATGACTGAACTATAAAAGCAATGAACAGATTTAGAGTCACGACTATCGTTTTCTGAAAAGCGTTTTTGATCCAAAGTCTCTACACCAAGAGTCCAGAGTTATTAAACACTGATGGCCAACTTCAGTGAGTTTTTGAACCATTTTTGCAAGTGTAAAAGACTTTAAAATTCAAAGAACCCCCCCCCCTATGGTTAAAAGTCCAAGCCAATATCCTTTTAGGAACCTTTATTTTTACTGTAGGCCTGGGTGTATCTCTGGCATGGGCCAACTGAGGAAACAGTAGAGAAAAACAGAACATTTTGTGTCACAAATGTACAGTTTTCTTGGCACTCTTAACATGTAAGAGTACAGCAGTTACATAACTTTGCCTTAGAGGAACAGTGACTTCCGTTTAGCCACATGTCCTATTCTCCGCAGTGCTAGAATGAGAATGTTTGGGGCGGAGAATCTGAGGCAGCATGCCAGAACACTTGAAAAGCTTCTGGTTAACTAACATGTAATGACAGACAGCTATTGAAGCTTTAAGTGACTCCAGCTGTGGACAAATAGTCCCACAAGTCATAACAGTTAGTCATAAAGTTGATGTTCAAATTGATGATCACTTGGCAACGCTACTTGGTGAGACAAATGATCTCTGAACACACACACACACACACATATTTCTTGGACCAGCTTGTTGAAATGTTGAAAGCTTAATAATACTCTACTGTTTCATGGAATGAGACCTGCCAGGTAGTGTTTGTACAGGTTTTCTGTTCTGAGATGTACCTTATCGTTCAAGTGTTTGGAATCCATGTTTCTAGTAACATAAAACCAATTTGGCTACAGATAAGTGTTTAAAATTATTACAATAAGCTAATCCTTTACAACTTCACAGCTTTCAAATTACTAGCCGGACACTAGCTTTCATATGTAACATTGATGATGGTAAAATAGTCATAAATCGGTCGACTTCACATGGAGCAGGGTGTGGTCAAGCATCACATGCGGTATGGAGAGCCAGTCATGCTGAACCAGCAGGCTAAGTAGCTGATGATATTCACCTATTCACCCGTACCTTGTTACTGCCTCCCAACAATCTTCATGCACCTGTTTTTAAAAATATGTTTTAAGCTAACACCTTCTTCAAACTGTCAAATCAACATCTCAGACATCAGGCAGTGTGTATATTCCAGTATTCATAACCATTTCATATAATAGCTTCCTGTGATGGAGCTATCAGAGGCTTCAAACACTTTGGAGGTCTGGTTCCTGGGACCACTGCTGTAAATATTCTGACTCGGTTAGTTTCTCTAAAATGGAGCACTTCACACCAAACCACTCTGAATGACTTTGTGTACATTTTAACCATTTATTATTATGAAAAGTTAATCATATTTAACTCCACACTGCAGAAGTTATTACTGTAAACTTTGTTAGTATGGATAGTGAACTTTTGAACGCTAGTGTACTTTTATATTTTGCAAAGGGAGCTCACAGCAGCTGTCAGGTTTATTCAGCCTTTATACGTCCTCACATTGTTGCTGTAGAGGAATACCGGACACACCTGTGTGACGAGGCTGTGCTGGCATACATTCGGGATTATGCACAACTCAGAAGCTTGCATAGTTCTCGATGTCATTCATGGGGATTGCCAGTAACACCGGAAAAGAGCATAATACACATACTATCATAGCACAATGCCAGCAGATGTGGGTGGTTAGAGGAGTTCCCTTTTTGCTGTTAATGTGTTTTGATAGCGTGTTATTTTTAAGATGCCAAAGCTTTTGAGTAAGCCCGGTTATGCTGTGATTCAGTAAATCTCCTTGCTGACATGTTGATAACCATCTGTGTCCAAGTATTGCTTTGAAGACATCCATTTATTTGGTTTCTATTATGTTTTATTTGAGTTTTTGCATGTGTTGACAAAGTATTGCTGAAATAATCGCTTTAAGCTAATCACATAAAAGCAACGGTTTTCACCATTTGTAAAGATCCAGTTTTCAGAGCAAAAACAACGAGAGAATACTTAAATGATAGATTAGTGAAAAAGTATATAAATATCCCCTTACCCCAAATATAGTCAAACCAGAGGCACCACTTGGGCCCCCATGAAATGTCTTGCATGGGCTCCTTGCTTCACCTCATTTACCTTAGCAGAACTTGAATATTACAACAAACCAATATTTACATAACCATGCTCTTCATTTTGTTATGACTCCATAATTCCAACTATTACTTGGCAAGCAGTAATCTGTGCTTCTGGGTGAAACTGTAAAGTTTGCTTCTTCTCAAAAGTGTTTCACCCTTGCTGTCAAAGTAAAACTCTATAAGGAACTGTTTTTAACTAGTGTGGAACAGAGACATAATTCAAAGCCCACAAACATACTTGTTTGTCCAGCTATAGACCTTGAAAATTATTCGTAAAATAACATTTCCTTCTTTTAATTCACATTTTGTTCAGGCTAAAACATAGAAGTGGAGGCTGGACAGTATTGATAGTTTAATTAGTGGACACTGGACCACTTTTAAGTTAAAGTTTTACACCTCAGTGATTTATGAGGTAAAATGCTATGAATATGCAGTAGGACATGGGGTTTTGCTGAGATGGCTCACATTATTTCCATTTAATTGCAGTTACTATAACATCACCATCTCAACAAAACCTCCCCAAAATGGTCACTTTACAGGAGAAGGAAAAATATTCTTGATGGAAGTCAATGGAACAACAGGCCACATTCACTCCATTTTTTTTCTTAAATTTGTTCTGGAGAAAAAAAAAATTGTTTACCTAAAAAAAAATTGGTTACCTAAGAACAAATCCTAAACAAGAAAAAATGGCAAACATCAGGATCTTTGTGAAAACTGCTTAAGTGGGTTTTAAAAATTGTAGCAAGTTGTAAACACCCACATGTATTTTCAAATTCTTAAAAAAAAAAAAGAACAGAAATGGAGTTACAAGATTCAAGCTTCATTTCTATTAATGGTAAATGATCTTTCCTATTTTTCTGTTCTTTTTCTTTTTTCTGGTATTTTTGTAAGTCTGATTTTTTTATTTCATTTTTTGTCTGTATTTTCATTAGAATTACATTTTTTTTGTTCTTACAGACCATGACAGGCCTAAATTACACAGAGGGATTCATTGGAGGGCTGACAGAACGTAAAGATACAGTCTTGACTTATTACTTAATGAATGAAGTGATTAAATTTT
Source organism: Pygocentrus nattereri (assembly GCF_015220715.1). Taxonomy (NCBI): domain Eukaryota; kingdom Metazoa; phylum Chordata; class Actinopteri; order Characiformes; family Serrasalmidae; genus Pygocentrus; species Pygocentrus nattereri. Next base: position 40,079,560 of record NC_051211.1, on the reverse strand, counting down.
GAATGGCACTTGGAATCATGCTAATCTTACCTCAAACCACATGGATTGGTTAAGATTTGTTTATGTGTCTACACATATTATTGTTTATACGTCCTGGCAAGGTAATAGAACCCAGGGCTGAGCAAACCGGTGAGAACACTGGAGCACTAAGCATTGGTTTATACATTATGAAACAGTTAACATCTGCTTCGGTATGGTACAGTGTTTATGCTTTCTTGTTATGCTTTGTGTGCATCACACGAAGATTTTATCCAGTATAATATGTAGTTCAGCAGAAAAATAATACAAGAAATGAAATTAACATTATTTTTTTTGTTCCAAAAGAATTATGAATTGCCAAAATGCTTGTGTGCAGATTTTAGACCCACATCTCTTTGCTTATTTTTTTCCACTGTGGTTCTTGCTGCTTTCAGGTCATCCTGCAACTCTTTTCAAGTGCCTACAGAACAAATGTAGCATTATGTAATGTGTTTAGTGTTGTGTTATATGTCATTATATTCAATATTATGTCTGCTGTACCGTGCATGTGATGTGATTGTACCTAGAACATTCTGTTCTGCCTATTTTTTTCCAGCCCTAAACGATCATGTCTGTCAAGCCAGTCACTTGTAAAGTATAGGCTGGGCCTGATCTTGGGATCAGTCCAGCCAATATAATTATGACTGCCCATTGTTTAACAGGCTGGCTAAAGTACTTTAATATATTATTTTTAAAAACTTTTTTTTCATTTTTTTATTAAAAAATCAAAATACGTTTTGTGTAAATGTGACATAAGCACTGGAAGTATATTAAATAACAAAAGAATACTGGTTTCCCCTCACTGTATATATACAGACTAGCCATGTAAGTGCATATACAATACAATTCATATACAGTCCATATACACTATAAACTATTGCACGGGTTCCTCCTAGCACATTGGGAACAATTTTGGCTAATTGGTTTTGCCGACCCTTTCTTTAACGTAGTTTCTATTGTCGGCTTGTTTGCAACCTTTTGTGGGAATCTGGCATTACTAAGTTTGCGTGCAGACTGTATACACATTTATTCTCACAGCTCATTCACTGCTTTCACCTGCAACCACAATGACCCTTTTGTTTATGCCAGCGTGGGGGCTCACTTAGTTTAGGCCTTCCTAAAGTCACATGCCTGTTCTAAGTGTGTGACAATGCACTCCCTCCCCCTGTGCCTGTTTCCTCCTGATGGATGTGGAGGGAGTCTCCCACCTGGGTCACGGGGCCCCGGGGTCCTGCACGGCCAAAAAACCCGGCCCCTCGTCTCAGTGTACAGTGGCTGCAGGGAAAGGCGGGCAGCAGGCGTCAGAGGAAGAGAAAGAAAGCAAGGGAGGAACAGTAGGAGAAAGAGAAGGAGGGGGGGTAGAGCTTCTGTCTTTGCTGGCCTGATCAGGTTTCTGCCCGTTTACATGGGTCACTGCTCAGCTTTTCACTTTTTTTCTTTGCCTCAGCGCTCACATAAACACACGCACACACATACAGACTTTCACTCACACACACATAAATGTGTCTAGAACTGACAAATAAACACATGTCGCAGCCCCACATAGCTCCTGTTAACACTGCAGGTCAGGCAGTGAAAGCCAGCTTAAAATAATAGCCTGGTCTGCGTTCATTTGTGTCAAATATGTGCTGAAACATGTCATGTCTATGTGTACACAGTCTCCACATGTGAAAGAAACACTCTCAGTGGTGAATGGGGCCTCCTTCCACAACTATTTACGCTGCTCTCACACTCACTAGTTCAGCGGTGGTCTACACACCCTCCTTACTTTATCCGTCCTCGTTCACCCCAGCCTCCCTGACCTGTATCCTGTGCAAGTGTTGAATCTCTCTCTACCTCCCTCCCCTCACTCTCTTTTCCTCTTCCCCTGGCTGGGTGCCAGTCTGAAACACTCTACTCCACGCCAGTGCTTCAAAGGTAAAACGGACAAAAGTTAAATACAGTATCAGAAACCACTTAAACAGGTCTATTTGAGATTAGTTAGCATCATCGTTTGAGGCAAGCGTGTGATGATTTAGTAATGTAGTTTGCACATTGCTACATTAAAAGCAAGTATGTTTTTTCCTTCTAAGATACAATGCTTTGTTCTGACATAAGCTTCCTTTACTTTCTAGCCACGTTAGCCTCAAAGCTCCAGTGCAAAACTAAAGAAAAGGACCTCAGGCACCAAACATGTCTTGGCTGATCAGCTACACCTGCGGCGAAAGCATGTCTCACATTAATCATTTCTCAAGCTAAAGTCATTGAAACGGGTGGAGATTTTTTGTAGAAACTGTAGATTTGAAACTTTCATTCAACATTATATTCATATGAATAGAACTGGACTGGTAGTTCTCACATTTGTGTTTTCTTCTTAGTGTGGTACTAGTACTACTATTACTACTACTTCTACTACTACTACTACTACTACTACAACACATAAATCAACTGAAAAAACTATTTATAATAGAGTAAAAAAACCTCCTGATTTGGGTTATGGTTAAATTACTTAAACAAACCAGCAGGATTAAAATAACCCAGCATGTGTTCTGTCCAGTAATTACCCAGTGCTGGGTATCCAGGAAATCCAGGTTTTTCATCGCAGCATTTTTAGAGCGAAGACTGCCATTCTCTTTTTGAAAAAGTATTGTTCTAAAAGCTGGCTGATATGTTTCAGCCCATTTTTTTTGCAGATTTCTGCAGGTTTGCATCCAAAACTTCTTTGTAAACTTCTGAGCTGGTGATCCTATCAATGGATCAAGCTCACTGATAATGGGGCATTGACACTGTGAGATAAACAGCCCCAAACCTTGACATTTCAAATCCTGTGCTTTACAGTAGCTGTACTGTAGTCTGGTTGGAACTACCATCAGTTTTATATTTATAAGTATTTTTCTGTGAAACATCTAGAATTTTTCTATTGGTGGAGGTGCAGGTAATTGCTGTACACCCCCCCCCCCCCCCCCCCCCGTACCAGGATAAACATTAAATGGTTAAAAAGTCCATATACTTTCTGGTCCACTGTATTTTAATTTTATTATGATTTGAGCTGGATGAAAAGTTAGTGTTTTTGGAAAGAAAAGCCATCTTTTGCGTTTTTATATTTTTGTCATTGCTAGGCATTGAGACAAATGGGAAAGTCAGAAGTGCAGATTTAAAGTTGTCCATAGACAGAGGTGCGAATTACTTTTTGAAATTATGCAAGATTATTTTGGGGGCTGTCAAGAAAAGTACATAGCTGAGTTGTAAAAGTGTTGTCAGATAGCAGTTTTTATGTAGCTCTTAAATAGAGTTTAAAACTTCAATTAGCCTGTAAATATTATTTACACTTTCAAAAGATGAGATATCACTCAGTGATAATTGTGCACAGTTTTATATTTGAATTGCTGTACCCCTCCCTGTAGATGTAATGCCCCCCATTTGTCAAAGCAGATTTGCCCCCTGTCCATACAGAATGTACACTGAATGTATACATTTAATTAAATTAAAAGAAATTGTAAGTAGTTGAAATTACATAGTTACATTTGAATAGAACAGCAGAATGGAAGTAACACCGGCCAACATCTAAAGGTTAAGTCTGCTCGTCTCCATTCACTCTTAAAGTGTTTGTTGTGTTTAGACTGGCTTGAGTGCAATGTTCACACAAACAGTGGGGTGCACTGGGAGCTATAACGCTGGGTCTGGACAGCAGGGAGGCTATGATGAACCAGCCGCCACAGACAGGGCGCCTCTTGTGCTCTTTCAGAGTCAGACAGCGCAAAGCAGTGACCTGGAAAGCAAGGCGGAGAGCTCAGCGTAACTCAAGGCCTGGGTTCAGCTTACCTGCCCAAGCAGCAGCAGGAGCCCAGTGGAGTGCACTCTCCACCGGGTTAGATTGCCCATTGAGATAAGGCCCAAATACCATATGGGAGTTGTTAAGCAATACTGCTACAACACACGGCAGAGATAACACACCGTCTACAGTCTCTACAGTCCAGAGGGGAATGTTAGCTTGGTTTGTTAGGCGACATTGTCATTCAGTTCTTTCTAACAGACAGAAAGATTTTCTTTTTTCTCCTGTTTTTTTTTTTTTACTCTGCCTAAAGCTTGGGGATACCCTTCTTCTCTGGAAATTTTCAGAGTAATGTTTAGTTTTTGCTGTTACTTTTTAAATAAATAAGAAAGAAATCCAACCTGTACCATGTCTGACCATCTACAGCCAATTCTCTATTTGGGGGCTTCCTACTCACAACAATATTCTGTATGTAAGAATGAATGAGGCATGAAAAAATTTATATGTCATTACAAATTACATTTACAAAAAAATTGTTGGCATGGTGTCATGGTGTGTGGTGCAATTTTGTACTATGGTAGATCACCTTTGGTCTTTGACAGCCCAACATTACATTAATGAGGTACAGTGGCCCTACCTTTTCGGAACGCACATTCCAATGCGCTATTCCAACAGGACAACACTCTTCTACATACTGCTGCCATCTCAGGAGCTTGTCTTGAAGACAGAGACTATGCCATGGTCAGCCACACTGCCAGACCTATCCCTGATTGAAAATGTGTGGGATGCTATTGGACACAGAATCAACACTCCACCCCTACCACAAAATCTGCAGGACCTGCATGAGAATATTCAAGCTGCATGGGATGGATTATTGCAGGACACCATTAGGAACCTCTACAACTCCATGCTGAGATGGCTGGTATGTTGCATTAGCAAACATGGAGGCCCAACCCCACACTGAGAGACACTATTTCTGTATGTGTAGCTCATTAAATATTGCCCATATAAGTCTAATTTTTTATCATGTATTGTTACTGGTAATCTTTATCTTCCTTCCAAATAGCATTGCAATCCGATCCTTCTTTCTGGGTGCAACAATTTTTTTGATGACAGGTGTAATTTAAAGCTGCAGCAGATAACTTATACAAAAGTAGCTTTGCTGAAACTGTCACTGTGTCCAGACAGTAGCATGAGACAGATAATCTTTGAAAAAAACAATGGTCCTCTAACTCCACCTATTCCCACTGACACCAAAAACCCACTGAGCCTGAATAAAAAAAAACAATCAGAGCCAGAACGAGTGTTTGACACTTGTCAATCACTGAATCTTGCACACTTGGCGGACAGCAGCTCTTCCCTTGTGCACCAACCCTAACGCATTGGCGATAAACAACCAACACCAAGCTGAAAACTGCCCATCAGGTTACAGTAACACTCTGTAGTACATTTGTCATGTTACTGTGATGTTGCAGTTGGGCTAACATGAGCTTGTTCCAATGCTAAGGCTACTGGTTAGTATTTTATTCAAAAGTTTCTGAAAATATCTTTGTGAAGTGTCCTGCCAGTTTATCCTTATATTTATGTGTGACTGTGCTTTCCCAGCAAGTTGTTCTCATGTAAGTGGTTTACTGCTTATTTATCACTATTCATAATAGTTTCTGTTATCAAATAAACATCTAAGCACTGAAATAAGTGTGTGCTAGTTATTTTACCAAGATTACTTAGATTACTTTTTATCTTGAAAAAAAGCTATGGCCAGCAATGTTGACATTTCACAACAGTAATGTCCATGATCGGTAGCCTGCACATGCACGACTGCCTCCTCTGCATGGTGGGGCTTTGGAGCTAGTGCTGAGGGAAGGGGAGGGACCTGGAAGCTTTAACCATGGGTGGCCAAACTTCTACCTATATCTGTTTAGACTACTAGAACTGTCTATTAACTACAATTCAATCAGTCTAATATGATCAGTTTGAATCTGTAGGTCAAGCATCTGCATTGTAGCTTATTAACTCAGTAGGTATAACTATTTGCATCATATATGTGCTTTTGTAGCAGCATCAATGCTCCCATAACAATATTTTGGACCTCCAGTAATAATGGTGGGAATAGTGTTTGGTTATTTTTCCATAAACAGCAAGTCCCCCCTGACTCTCATACTAGACTTTTACAGCCTCTCAGTGCGGTAGGCTGATGGGATAGTTTAGGTGCATGGAAATGGGTGTAATCATTCTCTGAGAATGTGCAGGCCGTGGTGTGTGTGTGTGGAGTGTGGTGCAGAGCAGAAAAGGTCAGCAAACTGTCAAAAGTCAAACTAATTCTATAGATTATACGTTCTAACTTGCTGAAGCTCTTCATTCTTTAGCAAATGGCTGGGTATGTTGGGAAAAGGCACGATGGGTCCTTTAGGGAGCAGTCACAATTCTGCACAAGTCACAATTTTTTTTCTTTGCTTTTCCATGGCATGTGAGTTGTGTCTTGGTGTAATACAAAAACAGAATAATGTGCAGTTCGGTAAAAGTTGTGGTTTGCATTGTACTGTCATCTTAAATTTAATGACTCTGAAGAGTATAATTGCAGATGTCACAGAAGGTTTACTGTTTGATAGTAACATGGGTGCATGCAAAATTTGGCACAACACCTCTGCATTCAGCTACATTGTTAATTTTTATTTTTCAGTTTTATTATTCAAATTGTCATACTGTGTCCTGAACCACATTGGCTGTGTTTACATGCAAAGAGTTTTGCCACTCCAAATGAATACATTCCGTTTACAGATTAAGACTGAGGTGTTTATATGCTGACAGCTGGGATAGGCTCCAGAACCCCCCGCGATCCAGAAGGAGAAGCGGACGGGTGTGTGTGTGTGTGTGTGTGTGTGTGTGTGTGTGTGTGTGTGTGTGTGTGTGTGTGTGTGTGTTTATATGCTCACTCTGTTAAACAATCTGATGGCGTGCGGCGGGGATCTTTGTTTACATGCACACTAAAAGTAATCCGATCAAAAATGACGCGCATGCGTGGAGTAAACGTTACCATGACAGCGAACATCACGTGAGCCCAGTCAGCGTGAGATGAGTTTTCAGTTTTAATTACTTTAAAAATATGTCAGACTCAAAAAAACAAGGGCGAGAGGAAGAAGTCATGTTCTGAGACACATAAACTGGACGCTCGTCCCACCCACCAGCATCTTTTTCAGCTCAAACCATAAACTTCGACCAGTTTCTGCTCCCGCCATGCTAAACATCATAAACCAACGCCAATGCCGGTTAAGAGTTCTCCGCTTTTGCTAGGACGCGACGCACATGCGCAGAACGTACTTACACGTTTCGAATGGAAATCGGATTGAGGCGTTTACACGGCTGTTACTCTTCTATTCAACGGATTACTGACAGGATTACCCACCTTGTTCAATCGGATATAAATTGTATTCCAAATGGCCTCAATCTGACTAGGCTATTCCACTTGAAGTGTATATATATTGAGCTATTAGTCGGACTATTAACGGATTATTGGGCTTCATGTAAACGTGGCTATTGTCAAGTCTGTGCAATCTCAATGAACACCTGGATATAGTTTGAGCAGGTTGACAGAGGTTTTGGAGATATATTTAAGGAAAGATTTGGGTGACTGATGAATGTCCAGTGTTAGCAATATAAGCCTCTTGGCTCCAGGTTAAAGCAAAATTTGGACAACAAGCAGGTCAAATGTAGACAGGTTGCAAATAACAACAATAAATTTGCCACTCAAGCTATCGCCAGCCTGGTTACCCACCAAAAAAATCTACATACAATCTGTTCTGACAGAGTAACCCTTTAAACACACAGAAAACAAATGTCATTTGAATTGAATACGGTACTCTAAATGAAGGTATTTTGACAAAAAATTTAAGCTGAATAGGATTTTAGCCTGTTTGACTCACAACACTTGAAATGGAATAGGATGCTTGTGAGCAGAGCCTGAATTGATCAACAGGCCAAAGGTGAAGGATTTAAACAACATGTTGAGGAAAAGCATTAGGGTCCTTTAGGGAGCAGACACAATTTTGCAAGGTTAGGATGAAGGCATCAGTTCAGGAAGGTTCTCACACCCACATATTAACTCATGCTGACTTAGACAGTCACACAGACATACCACAAAGACCTCCTTTGGGTTTGCACTAATCATCCCGCACACCATCATTGACGTTTCATCCCTGATGAAATCCAGCGCATTAGACCTGCATGCTCATGACACTTTCACAGGTTCATGTGAAGAGAGAGGGAGGTGTAACACAAGCAGCGAATAGCAAGAATGATTCACATTTTCCAGAACTCACTCACAGTGATGTGTGCACCTGGTCCATCAGCTCTGTTGTTCTCTTTTCATGACTGCTGAGGTCTTTGTGTGTTTGTTTACATACAGGGCTAACATGCAACTTCAGGACCAATGTTTTTAAAGCTGAAAGCTCCAAACTTTTCTTTTCAGTGAGTGAAGTTAAAGTTTAGGTTTAGGGTTTGGCTTAGGCTTAGAAAATGTTATTACATATATGTATATTGACACTGTCAGATCGATTGTCAGATTTCTTTTTTGTTTTTATATTGTTATATTTTAACATCTGCCCACTGAATGTGAAATTTAGAAATTTGATGGTAATTCAAGAACGTTTTTACCATCTCATAAGAAGCTACTGTTCTGAATATTCAAGGTTTTGCTTTGACTCTGACAATATACAATGTTTTGCAAAAGTCAGAGACCACGTAATGATTATCACAGTATTGAGACACTCGTGGATAAAGGAACACAAGCAGGCTTTAATGTTGAAGTCAAAATCCAAAATCGTCATCAAAAACAGGCAAAAAAGTAAAGGCACAAAAACAGAGATCCAGGGCAAACAATCCGGTCAGGTGATCATAGATACAGGTGCTGCACATTAGAGCTCAGGCGATCTTGAACGCTGATATGGCAGTTTCCAAAACTGGAGTTCAGGAAATGATTAAAAGATACAAGGATACAAAGGGCCTCCTAACAACCATGCAAGACCTGTTAGACCACCAAAACTTTGACTATCAGATTAACAGCACTTAAAGCTTTTGATCTGAAAAAATATAGGTGTTTCTGTCCATCCTTCCACTGTCAGAAGACAATGGAACACTATGAGTTTAGGAGGATGTGTAGCTGTCAGGAAGCTCTTACTGAGAAAAGCACTAGACCATCTGAGATGTGCAGTAAGGTTTTATGGACTTATGAGTCTGAATTTGTTATTGAGGTTTCTTGGATTGTAAGAAGCAGAAAATGCAAACAACTAAGAATTTTTAAGGTAGTTCCAAGAAGCATGGAAAACTTTATTTGAAAAACTGAAAGCAAGTCTATTTGCTCAAGAGTGAAGAAGATTTTTACATAAATATTGTTTTAAATATAATGTTTTTTTGTTTTTCCTAATGCTGAAAATTAAATTTGTGCTTGATGACCAAATCTGATTTTTGGCATATCCAGATTGTATCCAGATTGATTTGTATCCAGATGATAGTCTGCACAACAAAAAAAAACAACAACAAAAAAAAAAACATGAAAAACAATTTTTGCAGATCGGATCCAAAGCACATTTGCAGGTGGTTTGAAATATGATTCCAATCAGATTTTTACAGATGTGTCTCAGTCTGAATGATCTGGCTGCTCAAAGCAGATTTCTAAGTGTTTTTTGAGTCACTTGCATCATGACAAACAACGATAATGTCAAATCCGGAGTGATGGAGATACTGGAATTCAAGAAGAACATCAAAGATTCAAGCTTATGCCAGATAGTACTGAAAAGTTTGGAAAGTGAGATAATGCACCTCTGTTTCTCCTGCATCTGTGTTTGAAACCCACATCACCAGCGTGGTTTCTGACACGTACATTGTTACCATAGCAGATAGGTTGGTAACGTCTGGACAAACAAATCCGATCTGATCTCTTGCAAATAATAGCGTGGACAGTCATCTCAAAAGATCTGATTTGAGAAACAAACCTGATTTGCCTGCAGTCTGAACACAGCTTGTGTCTTCTGACAAGGTCAGGATAAGATTTTTCTTCAAATTTGTATTACAGAAGCAAAATGTATCTTAATTTAGGAATTTAATCTTATCCTATAACATCATAAGAGGAAGTGTTAACCACTGTTTAAGCTGACAACAAACAATCTGCTTATAGCTGAATGTGTAATCAAAATAGTCTAAAACATATATGTTACAGCTGCTGGTACAGATGTAAAAAAGGCAAATACAAACCGGAAGTGCAATAAAGTGGAATCTAGGAATATTATGAAGGTGCTCTGTGCTGTTTGTCTGAGTGCCACTGCACCCCAGTTTCAGTTTCCATTTCCCAAACACTTTAGCGAACTGCACTAATAAAATTGTTTCTTCTTTATTCAGCGCCATCACTGTGATTTTATCTGATGTTTTTATTAACATTTACACATGAAGGTAATAAAAGGGGCAGTGGAAATTGTTTCTGAAGTGTCTGTGATTTTTTTAAACATGAGTTAGAAAAGAAAAACATGTCACAAGTCATGCATTCCTTTCATTTTGACATGTTACGTTTTTATGTACACATAAACCAAAAGGAACGAGAGATTTCTCAAAATGTAGTGGAGTGAAAGTAAAAAAGTCACCAAAAATGAAAATACTTCAGTAAAGTACAGATACACAAAAAAGTACTTAAGTACAGAAACTAGTTACATTTACTTAGTTACTGTCCACCATTGACTAGTAGTGGACTATGCTGCCTGTAACAGCTGCCAAAATACAGTAGAAAACAGAAGACAGAAACAGAAAAAGACACCTCTTTGGTTGTTTTAAAGTTAGGACAGAATTTAGGAAAATATCTGTAATACTGTTTTCCTATCTGGAGCTACGGTAAGATTTTGCGCTTAAGAACTGTTGTTCTGTAACATCTTCTGTCTGAAATTCAGTCCTAACTGAAGCTGTCATGGAGGCTAAACAGATAAGATTTCAGACTTGAGAAGTTTCTGTAGTACAGCCCCAGGTTTTTGTTTGTTTTTAATACTGTTAGAAGAACACAGCTTTGGACTTCATGGTGCACTCCAGCCTTTACAAGAACTGGTTCCATGAGGAACACATCTGATTTAACGTAATGAAGGATTGATTAGCTTAACTAGGTAGATGGTAACCGTAAATACTGGACTTCTTCAAGGAGACCTTTGGAAATGGTTGTTTTCTTAGATGTCAGTTTGCACAGTACTTTATATATGACCCCACGTCCTCACATTGTATAAAAATGAACCTGTATGAGTGTGTGTGTGTGTGTGGGCAGGTTACTCTTTACCTGGACATGACAAGATAGTGGGAGTTGTGAAATGTGAGTCCAGGATCAAGAGTATCTCCTAGCTTGCTTGTGGTTGAATTTTTCCTGAAGCTACCCAAACTGCCATATGGAGGCTTTTCTCCAAGCTTCAAGTTTCACTCCAGATCAAAGTTAAGCCTCATTATTCACAAAGTTGCCTCAGCATTTGCCAAACACCAGGATTTCATTCCACGCTCTCTTTTTTGCCTCACGGCACAGTTGGATCCACAGGGTATCAAAATCAAACTTAGGGGGCCCTTAATTGAGACAGAATAGTGATTAACCCCTGTGTCTTAAAAGCAACCAGGCATGTCATCTGTATGACATGTAAAATGGATTTGAGAAGTCTCCCTCCCTGGCCTACCTTTGCTCTCGGCTGTTTCACGCTCAGACATGATTCTATGCCAAGCAGTTTCTGGTAACCCGATACAGCAGTGCCTGACCCACAGGTGAGGGTGTCATATCCTTCAAGCTGGAGCTCTGGCCTTTGTATTTGGAAAGCAAACATGTTGTAGCTTCCAGAGAAGAAAGCTAATTATAAGGTGCGACAGGTGAAAAGTCTACTAAGTGCAGGAGAAATATAACTGCCAACTTTGATTTGTTAAGCAGTTTCTGTACAGTGATAGTGGCAATGTCTGTAGTACATATACTACAGAAAAAATGTTAGAATAGTAACCTTTACATTACAGTCATGTGGAAAAATTTGAACACCACTAGTCAAATGACATGTTTTGTTGATTTTCTAAGAGAAAGTAAGTCGCAAAGAATGAGTTTAAACATGGCATTTTTGGTGTTAATTTTAATGCACAATCTATGTTTTGGCTAAATTTATAATGTTGGAACAAAAGAAAACAAAAAAGAAATGTGCCGTAACTTTTGCATCGACCATTTTATTTTAATTTTTTCCAATAAAGTTAAATTCAACAAACAGTAATTCTACATTCAAATCTGCGCCCATATAATCAGCAATATATCTCATTTAACCAGATGCGCTTACACTTTTGCATATGACTGTATGTAATAGTGCCTTCACCCTCACACAATACATTTACAAAAATCCACTCAAATGTTCTTTAAGGAATCCAAAGTGTGCTCCAAAGGATCCTTTGTTTTTAACAAGATATCAGGTCACTTGTGTTTGGTGTTGTTCTTCTGGATGTTCTTGTAGGAGCAGAAGTCATAATGTTCCTAGGGTCTGCCTAGAACTTTACACGAGCCACTGGTTTGTTTACTTCAGTCCACAGCAGAACTGTAAATATTTCAGCACATGCTTGAAAAGATTATTAGGAAATGGAGCTGTAATGGTATGTGTTCAAATGGAGGGACGGATGACCTTCAGCCACAGACTGAAATGGAGAATTCCACAGTGTTTGCTGTTGTCTCTGAGGAAGAAATGGGTTATCAATTGCAATCATGTCACTGCTCTTTAAATGTAACCCGTTAAATCACCGGGGCCTGCCCGAACCTGACTCCTAAAACACTGTTGTGCCAGTTTGCATTGCTTTCCATACACAGTACTATGCAAAAGTCAGAGACCACCATATATTTATTTAATCTCCAGTCACAATGGACTGTATGTCATTTTCTTCCAGGTGGGAAAAAAGCAGGAAACATATTTAACAAAAAAATACACAGAAGCTTCCAACACTGAGAAAAGCACTTTTTTTTCATTTGTCCACTATTTACTTTTGGGCCCCCACCGCCACTTCAACTTGAGACTGAATGGCATTTTGTTCGCCTGCAAAGAGACAAGAACATTCACACAAGCAACTACTCAAACACACATTTCTGTCTTTGTGCATATAAAATGGCTAAAGAAGATCTTTCTAAGATTCAATTAATTTCCAAAACTGGAGTTAAAAATTAAACAAAGAACTGGGATTCCTAATAACCATGCAAGACCTCGTGGACCCCAAAAACTGTCCAGATCAGATAAACAGCACTTAAAGCATTTATGTTGGATATAACCAAATTGGGGAGAAAACTGGGAAAAAATAATATCTTGTAATACTTGTTTTCCTTTGAACAACAAAGATATTGAAAACACATTAAATATATGCCATGATGTTTGCACAGATCACATTCATGTTTTATGTTTATATTATGTTAAATTCAGCAAATGAACAGTAATTGTGTGTGTGAAAAGGCGTAGAAGTGTCTGTTATCTTTACTTCAATCATTTCAACCATTTGACCAGGAATACTGAAACTTACCACATGGCTGTATGTATATCAATTATAATTTTTTTCATAAGAATTTCTAGTAGTACCAGAACGTATGGCATGCCTACAAAAACAGTTTTGCTTAGATTTATTTCTTTGAAAAAATATGCCTGATTTCTCCCATAAGTTCATCACTATATGTTGAACATGATATGCAAAAAATCCTTTGCTAATCTTTATTAAGGGTGCCAATAACTCTGGGATGCACTGTAAATAACTCTGCTTGTGTGGTAGATGAACTTGGGTTATGAATAAGCAGCTTGCCAGGAGTTCAGACCTATCCTATAGTAATATTCCCAGGATCTTGCCTTTCGTGCAGTCAATATTTCATTGCTTATTACCTACTCAAGATGCATGTTTTTGTTGGCCTGCACTGTGAGTATGTTTTCAATGTACTCCATAACAACGTCATTTACCAGCGCTGGAGATCTAATTTCATTCCTGCCTCCTACTTTTGATCTCCCCCACTGGGATTTATCAAGCGGAATCATCAAATCTAAATGTAACATGTCTGGAATTTCAACTTGTTTCACTGTTGTCTTTTCGTTGCTCTGGCTCACTGTGTTGTTTTTCACTACGGGTCATGCAGGTTATGACTCATTAATAGATCCAGCATTTTTCCTTTTTTTTTCATTTACGGTCAAAATGCCCCTTTTGCCTACAGATGGCTGATAATCTGGCGAGAGTGATAAGGAAGAGCAGAAGTCCTTGAGTGGCGAAGCTGACACCTGGATCAATGGGGCATATCAGGACTGGCAAAAGCATCCTATCTGCTGCATTATCAGCGCTCAGTTCGGGAAGCAGGACGGAAAACTGCATCATCCTCCTTTCTTTTGTCCCTACTCTTTTAATACGCTTAAGAGGTCACCATGTTGTCCTTGTGATTAGAAGTAGAACCAGCTCTAGCTGACCGACATGGCATCTGAGTAAGAGATACCAGTGTTCATTTTTTATTGTTTAGACTATTGTTTTAAAAGGGCCCAAATTATGTTAAACCAAATAACCCCTGTCATGGTTTAAATTAAGAATTTGATGTACAAGTTCAGAAACATACATATTCACTCTCCTGACCATACAGTCCATGTATGGAAAACAAACAGCCCATTCTGAATTTATCATGGTTGTGATGTCACAACCATGCTGGATTCAGAACATATACGTATGACCACCTATTCAGTCTACAGCAATGTAGTCTGTTGTAGTGATGAGTTACTGGAACCAAAGATGTAAGTGAAAGCGATTAAATGTTGTAAAATGTAAACAAAATATATTATATTGCATAATAATGTTCAGTGTGCACATTATTTCTTATTTCCAGGTATACAGTGTAGGTAGAGATACAGTGGGGGAAAAAATTGTGCAAGTTCTCCCACTTAAAAAGATGAGAGAGGCCTGTAATTGAGATCATAGGTGGACCTCAACTATGAGAGACAAAATGAGGGGAAAAAAATCTGAAAAATCACTGCCTGATTTTTAAAGAATTTATTTGCAAATAATGGTGGAAAATAAGTATTTGGTCAATAACAAAACTTCATCTCCAGGACCTTGAAATGCTTCTTACGATGCCATTCCTTTGTTGCCCTGGCAGTGTGCTTGGGATGATTGTCATGCTGAAAGACCCAGCCACGTTTCATCTTCAATGCCCTTGCTGATGGAAGGAGGTTTGCACTGAAAATCTCACAATTCATGGCCCCACTCATTCTTTCATGTACACAGACCAGTCGTCCTGGTCCCTTTGCAGAGAAACAGCCCCAAAGCATGATGTTGCCACCCCCATACTTCACAGTTGTTATGGTGTTCTTTGGATGCAACTCAGCATTCACTCTCCTCCAAACACGACGAGTTGAGTTTTTACCAAACAGTTCTAATTTGGTTTCATCTGACCATATGACATTCTCCCAATACTCTTCCGGAACAACCAAATGCTCTCTAGCAAACCTCAGACGTGCCCGGATATGTACTGGCTAAAGCAGGGGGACACGTCTGGCACTGCAAGATCTGAGTCCCTCTTGGCGTAGTGTGTTACTGACAGTAGCCTTTGTTACTTTGGTTCCAGCTCTCTGCAGGTCATTCATCAGGTCCCCCCCATGTGGTTCTGGGATTTCTGCTCACCGTTCTTGTGATCATTTTGACCCCATGGGCTGAGATCTTGCATGGGGCCCTGATCGAGGGAGATTAGCAGTGGTTTTGTAGGTCTTCCATTTTCTGATTATTGCTCCCACAGTAGATTTCTTCACACCAAGCTGCTTGCCTATTGCAGATTCAGTCTTCCCAGCCTGGTGCAGGTCTACAATCTTGTTTCTGGTGTCCTTCAACAGCTCTTTGGTCACCATAGTGGAGTTTGGAGTGTGAATGTTTGAGGTTGGGGCAGGTGTCTTTTATACAGATAACAAGGTCAAACAGGTGCCACAGGTAATGAGTGGAGGACAGAGAAGTTATAGGTCTGTGACAGCCAGAAATCTTGCTTGTTTGTAGTTGACCAAATACTTATTTTCCACCATTATTTGCAAATAAATTCTTTAAAAATCAGACAATGTGAATTCTGAATTTCTTTTCCTCATTTTGTTGAGGCCTACCTATGATGTCAATTACAGGCCTCTCTCATCTTTTTAAGTGGGAGAACTTGCACAATTGGTGACTGACTAAATACTTTTAGTGTTTGTATTCCACTAAAACTGGTGTCCAAGCCTTTCAAGCAATATTAAGTGGCTCATGCATGCATAACACTGATAAATGATAAATGTCTACACTTCTGGTATTTGACCTCAAAGTTCAAGTGTGACAGGAAGTCAACTTCTCCTTTGAAGTAAACAGGCTAAGAAGATTGTGCTTGAATGGCTTAGTGTGATAAGGAAATTTGAAGGAAATCCTTGAACACCTTCAGGATGTGTAAGATGGGGAAGGCAAGTATGATGTAATTAGTTGCTTGTGTTCACGTGTGAGTGGGATTCAGAAACCCATGAGAGGAGAACTCTATGTGAACCCTGACAATGTGTGTGTGTGTGTGTGTATGTGTGTGTGTGTGCGTGCGTGCGTCCGTGTGTGTGTTTGTCTGTATGCATGTACGTCTCTGTATGCATATGTATGTGTGTGTGTGTGTGTGTGTGTGTGTGTGTGTGTACATATATATGTATATGTCTGTATATGTATACAGATGAAATATCTTATGTATAATATTTGAGATTGTCAGAAACCACTGACCTCCTGAGATTTTTCATGCAAAGCAGTCTCAAGTAAACAGTCTCTTTACACACAATGGTGTAAAAAGTTCTCAGGGTAGAAATATGTTGCTGATGAGAGGGGTCATTGGAAAATGGTTAGACTTGTTTGAGCTGCCAAGAAGGCTATGGTATCTTTAATATACACTCTTTATTGCAGCAGTGATCAGAAACGCATACATGTCAAAAGTGTCTAGGAGGATGGGCTTCAACAGCAGAAGAGAACATGAGGTTACACTCCTGTCAGACAAGAACACAAATCTGAGGCTACAATGGACACAGGCTTACCTAAACTACACAGTTGAAGAATGATGAAAACATGATCTGGTCTGAAGAAACTGGATTTGTGTCAGAATTCAATACAATCCACCCTGAAGTGTAATCAAAACACAGCTTTATTGCTTTACACTGTACAATACTTCAAACAAGGTTAAATCAACATAATGGATCTTTTACTTTGCATATTGGCACATTTTCTGCATGTGTCACTGTTTAAATCCAATCTCCTGCGTGCATTGCACATAGCTGTTTACTGTTATGATTGCATTTCAATGAGGCGTATAGGTTTGAAGTACCGCATGCTGTGCGTTGACTACATTTCAAAGTGGATTGTTTTTATTTCTGACATATTCATTATTACATCCAAACACATTTTTACCTATAAATCTTCACATATTGTTTTTTTTTTCAGTAAAGAGGTCAAGTGACATTTTGATTTTCATTTTGGCATGTATTCCATATGTTGCTATGAAATAATGTAATTTAAAGGAAATGCACTGCATTTCATTTGTTTTTCCACTGTAGTATCATGATTCCAAGTTATTTATCATGTCAGTAAGCATTCATTTGCTTAGAAAAGCATTAATATTAAAATAAAATACAAATAATATTAATACAATAAGTAGCGATTTCTATAGATCAGTGTGTTCTTTTACTATTTAATCTCCTCATGGCAGCCCAGTCTTAATTATAACACCTGGTTTGTATGATATAATACCTGCTCTGTATAATCAGCACTACATTATGTTAAATTATGAGTGCTTGTGATGGAATTGAAAAACTCCATGTGATGGCTTAAATGTGAACATATATGTGTGTGTGTGTGTGTGTGTGTGTGTATGTATATATATATATATATATATATATATATATATATATATATATATATATATATATATATATATATATATATAAAATGTTGTGTCACATCGAGTTTTTGCAATAAAAGTCCCAAAGACCATTTTGTTTTGAAGTTTAGCTCTGTTTTCAGTGAAAATATACACATAATAATCCAAACACATACCGAAGTGTAGAAAGGAGAATAACCATGACCCATTTGTAGTGGTTCGTGTGTTTGGCTGGTGTAATATACCAAAGCACACCATTCTTTCCATTTGAATGTGAACAGATAAGCACAGCTTTTTTCAACAGCCTGTTCTCAGTTGACCCTTGTTTGGCCTCTTAACCACTCGCAGTGTTTTTTCGTCTTGTCTTGAACTGAAGATTATATTTTCCAGGCACCTAGAAATACATTATAATTTGAAAAAAATGGTGGATTTTAAATTGTTCTCTGTAGAGGTGCTGAGCTGCATGTTAAAGTTTTGGTAGTATGGCTGTTTGTCCCATACAAATGTAAGTGAGAAACCACCAATGGTTGGCTTTGCATAAGCTGTTATGTTGTTATGTTGCAAAATAAGACTACAGTAGAATAAATAATTTACACAAAAGAAAATATTTGATACTCCATTTTTCATGTGCTTATGCACTGGAAAAAAGAAGGGATGCATTAAATTTACCACATTTATTCAAATGTGCAACATCATTTCCACACGAATATATTGTCACTGTCCTAAAAAACAAAGAAAAAAAGTCAAAGTGTTATCTTTACAGGAGAGGGCAAAAACCTTCTACACTTTGAATGTAAATTATGTAAAGAGATTTTATTCCAAGCAATAATGGAGGCAAAATAGAGATATTAAGTCTTTGAGTTTACTTACTTTCAGCATAATTCTGTCAGTATATTTTGGTCATGTATTCATGCTCATTGTATCCATCTTTTCAGTGTCCTGGAGCCTCTCAGACTGACATCTTATTTGGTGTTTTTTTGTACCAGTGGTGTCGTTACTACATGCTACAAATCTGATTCAGTCTCAGAAGCACCTTTAAACAAATCATTAGGATAATTAAACGTGTGCAGGTTGTCCTTCATTGCATTAATCTCACTGGCAGATACAGCTCTACATGACAAAAATGCTTAATGGGGATGATTAATGACAGATTTTATTAAAATAGGCCGAGATAAAAATATCTATGATATAATGATAAACATATTTATAAAATAAATGTTTTCATTTACTTGCTGTGGTTATATCTGGTATGATTCCAGTCTTTGCTTCACTGCAGTTGGCAGTTGTTTCCTAAGAAACTGGACTGCTTTAAGTATTTCCTCATTTCCTTTCCAGATGACCTGTTAAATGCTCTGCTGCATGAGAGCCAGAGAATCAATTCTGTTGATTTAACATTTTAGGAGAGTGTTGCTTTTTAACCCAGTTCTTGCATTTTGCCAAGTTTGAGTAATTTGCTGTTTTATCTGAAATGCAGAATGTTTGGGTATTAAGATGTGCATGTTTGTCATTGCTATGAATGAGAGGGCTTTAGCATGCGAGGTGCAGCAGATGTAGGTGTGTTCACCACATGGGGATAAAGCTGCTCTTGAAGTGTTTTTCAGATATTGTTATCACGCTTGATTGTACAGGTTAAACTCTTGATGTTGGGCTGGAGTGGGTAGGTTGTGGGAGTGTGCATGTTTCTACCTCAAGAAGATCTTATCAGCCCTGGCAGCAGCCACAAAAACAAACAATAGCACTGCTTCCCTGGAGAATATTATATTTTTGTTTTGATAGACATTTTCTTGGATGATATGTGAGATCGTTAACAGATGACTGTTCTGAGTAGTATCCAAGACATTTAGTTCACATTTAATGTGCGGGGTACATCTGTGTGTGTGTGTGTGTGTGTGTGTGTGTGTGTGTGTGTGTGTGTGTGTGTGTGTGTAGGTGTGTGTGTGTGTGTGTGTGTGTGTGTGTGTGTGTGTGTGTGTGTGTGTGTGTGTGTGTGACGAATGTAAAACTAAATGTGACATTTTAGCCTTAAAGTAGCAGCTCTAAATCACTGTCATCAGTTTAGGTTTAGTTTATATTTATTGTTATTTCAAGCATCAACATCTGCTTGGAAGATCAAACATAGAGGCAGGCATGTAATATATATGAACAGTGAACGCAATAACAGACTCATGAAGCATAATAGTAATAATAATAATAATAATAATAATCATAATAATCATAATAATCATAATAATAAACCTAATTTATCTAGCACCTTTATACATTTAAAATGCAACTAAATTGCTTTACAAAGAGAATATAAAATCCAGCATAAGACAATAACAGATATGTCAGATATAATAGTAACTATATTTCACTCCTAACAAAAGTGCAAGACCTGGATGAAAAGGATGTGTAGCTGTCAAGAAGCTGTGACTCAGAAACATAGATGGATAAAAAAGAAGGAAAATTTGCAATTCAAAACTTCATAACTGGGTATCTGAGCTATGAAGTTAGGTTTCATTGACTGATTAGTCTAAAGTAATAATTAAGTAATTAGGATTACTTGGATCATATGAAGCAAAAATAAATAAATAAATAATATTAATAGTAATAATAAGAAGAAGAATGCAACCAACTTCTAAGAACTTTTGCAGATTTCCCTGAAAAACTAAGCAAATCTCTTGAAAAGAATGGATGCTGTAATAAAGGCAAAGTTTGGACACATTAAGTGCAAAAAAACTTTGAGGAAATTTTGTCAGTGAAGATTCCACGTGTAAGAGGACTATAGCAACATTAACTGAACTGGGTCATTTTTAGCAGTACTAGTCTGCAAATGTCTGGGCTTTGAGTTAGAGTGGCAGAACATTAACCATTTCTCATAAAAAGATTATCCAAGCACATCTAAAGTTTCCAAAAAAAATATGTTCAGTCTCCTGATACCATCTGATGAGCCAAAGGTTGAGGTTTTCGGCCTGAATACTAAACAATACGCATAACACAACGACAATATAGGTCATAAATGAAAGATTACCATTCCTACTGTAAAGCATGGTGGTGGCAGGGTCATGCTTTGGTGCTGCTTCAGGGACTGGGTCTGTAGACATGGTAAATATATTATAAAGATAATAGCTATGTTCAAAGAAATTAGCTGTGCCCTAGATTCAGAATTATACTTTAAATACAATCAAGGAAAGGAACCCCCAGTCAGACATTTGTTGAGGATGCCACTAGAGTATCCTCTTCTATCTTCTGTTGCTCTTAATTTTGTATATGTGCAAAGAATTTTCTAGGCCATGAAAAAGATTTAGTAAAATATATATTGCACTACTTGTTTAGTTGTGTAGGTCTTTAAGTAAATTGAAGGGTACTAAATGCACCTGTTTTCAGTGAGCTGATCAGTGTTTAGCTTACAGAATAGCATTTAATTACAAACAAATAAATGTGTTGCTTGTCACATTACATTATTCACATCAATGTTTTGCTTGCCAGATCACAAATATTTGCATTAACAGTATTTTCTTCATCACAATGTGTGCTCAACTCCTTTTTAGAAGACATTACAGAGCAGTCTAAGTAGATGTTGGTTACATTTTGCATAATGTAATACAAACAAGAAGCATTATAGGACAGTGCTACAGAGCTCTGTGTGTGTGAGTGCTGGAGATCACAGATCAAACTGGCAGTTTGCAGAGACTTTGAAGGAAGAGTGTGCTAAAATTGCAAAGTCTAGATCTGAAAGATTTATAAAGATATTCAGTTAAAGACTTTCTGCTGTAATAATACAAAATATATTTCAGCAAAGTAGTAGTTGTGGTAGTTTGTATATTTGTGGAACCGGGGTATTGTAGGTTTTTGAATTAACTATTCATTTTTTTCCCTGGAGCCCTGCGATGGACTGCCGACCTGTCCAAGGTGCATCCTGCTTTCCGCCCGACGGCCGCTAGGATAGGGTTCACCACCCCCCACGACCCAGGAGGAGAAGATACAACTTTAGAACATACTTCAATAAGACATTTTATATCCACTGTACATATGAACACTGACAGCACTCACAGACTCATGAGACATATGTCTTTTTAAATTCTGTCCAAGAAATATAATTCAAGGAAAACCCCACTTTCAATAATGAATGTAGTTGCTTAAAGCAGTGGTTCTCAAACTGGTCCTTGGGGAACACAGGATGGTTCACATTTATTGCTTCCAAACTGTGATGCATAGGGACAGAGCAAAAACGAGGACTGTTTGGGGGTCCCTAAAGTTCAGTTTGAGAAGCACTAGCTGAACGGCCCCCATTTAATTGAAAAATAAAATTTTCTCACCTTTTGAAATAAAAGTGGTTTACATATTTTAATAAACACTACTGTTCAAAAGTTTAGAATCAATGTGTTCAATGATATAAAGCCAGTATAAATTATATATATATATATATATATATATATATATATATATATATATATATATATATATATATATATATATATTGACATAAAAAATGCTCTAATTTACAAAATGTTTTGTTCAGACACAGAGGGACTTTCGTGGTGTGTAGTCTTGGCCCTCCCCGACCTGGTAAAAAAACTGTTTACGTTGTTATTTAATGTTGTTATGTTGTTACGTGGTTGTTCTTCAGTTGCAGTGTAATTCACAGCCAAATTTTTTTCTGACATCCAGTCAGAACACAGATGGTTTATATATTCATCAGCCTTTAAAGTAAAGTTACAAAAACATCCTGTTCAATTGTTAAAGAGACGTTGGAAACAGTCACATGAAAAATGAATTACATTTTGTTTTAAACTGATTTGTGGATAAAGGAGGATATATAGTTCAGCGGATAAACCTGCATTGAGCCTCGACCCTGACCCGTATGAAGTCTCTAACATCCCTGCCATGTAAATCCCTGCCTGTCTTTCTGTAGTTCTCTATAATCCAGGGTTCATAAAATTATATAAGTATTTATCACATTAGCTCATTTTTGCATGGAAACAAATTGCTTCCATCCCATCTTTCATCACTTTTATTGCCCTGTGATTGGGTAACGAGGCATTTTGATTTGGCTTTCGTGCTTGCCCAGCACAATAGTAAGTGTGTTTATATGGAATTGTGCTTTACCGTTGAGTGAAGTTATCAGCGGATATGACACAGAGCTTTGATTCAGTTCCATTTGAACTGCTTCACAGATTCTGCTTGATATGTTACACAATAAAACCAATTTAATGCACTCTGGAACCTCCAAGGTATAATTTGAGCCATGTCCAGACTAGTTCACATGTCTCTGTCTCTTGTCTACTATTCCAGCCCCTTCACTTTGTCCTTTTTTGTGCTCTTCAGTGACCCCTCTCCCCCTCACCATGAGCCTGAAGGAGGTAAGCTGTAACCCCAGCAGGATTACTTACATTATTTGCATTTGATTCTTGGAGATTCTCAGGCATTAAAGCTCAATGAGCAGTCACTGATGTGTTCCAGCCTGAAGAAGAGGAAGCATTGTTTCTCTCACGTGTGTGTGTGTGTGTGTGTGTGTGTGTGTGTGTGTGTGTGTGTGTGTGTGTGTGTGTGTGTGTGTGTGTGTGTGAAAGAAAGAGGAGAGATAAAGAGAGAGACATAGAACTGCTGTGTATGGATGGACAGGCTGATGCTTCTCACATAAAAATAGCAGCATCAAATGTTTCCTTTACTAGTAACATGTAGTGTCAGCATGCAGTAATACACAGGGGAGGCTGTGATGCCACCATGAGAAGTGCTCTTTATTGAATAACAGGCAGAAAAGCACATACACAGCACTGAACTCATGGGGAGGGGGTCACCACTAGCCATATAATTCACCCTCACAGTGACCACCAACCCAAACTAACTTAACCTGCTTCTTAACACACGAACACCTCAATAAATTCAGACACAGTAGCTTAAGATTAATAAATAACAATATTAACAGCATTTAAGCTCCTTTTCCGGAGGGCACATGTGCCCAATGAGCCTACTGGTTTGGCCACCAGCAAGGTCATAAAGGCCAGCACCAGCAAGTAGTGACTTATTTCAATGTCTTTGTTTTAATCTATATTTGATGTTGAAATTAAGGTATATTTGATGAAAGAAATGAAAAACAACAAGCAGAAATTCTTTTTGGTCTAGGCTTAGACCTTATTTGGGTCTGGGAAACTGCCTCTATTATGTTTTTTGTGACATTTTTAATACTAATGGGAATAAAAAGTTAAGCGAGTAGCAACTGTGGACCCCATAGAGCCCATATCTATAATTGGTGTGATCATTTTTTTGTCAATTATTTTGATTTTTGATTGTAACTTTACCACATCATAATTAATTTACATAAAATTGAAAAACTCTCATTTTGTTAGCTTGCTGCTTGATTACAGCTACACATTGTCTACTCCCAAAGGAAATGACTGGTCATGTTTCTGCTAATGTGAATGCATGGTTAAACTAAGCGGTTAAGACTAATGCAAAAGTTTTCAAATATAGTCTTAACAACTGCATTTATCCATTTTCAATGTAGATGTCACAAATATTTCCTCATGAAGACTTAAAAATATTGCTATCAATACTGCTATTGCTATAACTCTGTATTGGTGGGATCACTCCTCTCTACTGCTCTGTCAATTTCTTCACTTGCACTGGATGCTGTGCTTCATCTTTCCTGTTTTCCATAGATTAAATGCCTGTGGGTACCTGCCACTTTCAGCCTCCTCTGAGGACATCTATAGGTGGATGTAGTGAAGTACAAAGCAAGCAAACATGTGGGACTGATTATGGATTATGGAACTTGATGGAATGGATACTGTTATATCATATAGTGTTTCTCGGGCTGGGTGCCTTGCACATGTAAGTGCATTTCACACTTGTAAATGCGCAGGAAAAAACAAGCATTCAGTCATCCACCCTTTCCAGAAGTTCCTATTGTGTCATTCATCATGTATGTAGCACAGTTTTGTTCAGACTGGAGGTCAGAATAGCCAGAGACAGAAGGTCAGAATATGTAAGTGCTCTTGTCACAATACTTACAATTAGCAGCATAAGATCGAACTGCAGCAGATGTGGAGGAATAGCACATATGGAGAGAGTTAAACTAGCGAACCTCTTGCCTTCCCTCCTACCATGTGTCAAAGTTCTTACTTTAACCTGCTGTTGCCCTGTTATTTGACCCTGGAACATTTAGAGACTGCACACAGCTGTTTGGGCTTAGTATTTGAAACTAGCGTGCTATGGAAAAAAATTGTGGCGTGTATGAGGCACTTATGAATTATGCACATTCTGGTACAATAGAACAACTGGAGGCTAGGTGAGGTGCGCATGGAGCTTTTTTCACCATCTTTGCAGTTACAATTTTGCAAACTTTATCCATACACTCTTAAAAATAAACAGGCTCTTTGAAGAAATACTATAAAAAAAACCACTTTCGGTTTCCTGAAGAACATTTTGGTAATAATGGTAAAAGTTCCATTACTTGGCAGTGATGCCTCATGACAGTGTTGTAAATGGAACAAACCATTCATTTAGTCCCCTTATGTCAATACTATGTCAGCACTTATGCATGTAGGTGGCCTCATAGTGACCGATAACCCAAACTAACTCAACCTACTGCCTAAAACAGAACAAGTCAATAAAGCCATATACATAGTTTTAGACTAATAAACAACAACATTTAAGTTCCTTTTCTGGAGGGCACACATGTCTCATGACCCTCCTGCCTTGGCCGTCGTCTAAAGACCATCAAGCACAGTGTCAACATTTGAAAGGATGCCTTTTTAAAGAACATGATGTGCAAGTGTAAGAATTGTTCAATTCAAAGCTGCACTATGTATCTTTTGTGATTTGGAGACCCCTCTGGAGCAAATGTGTAATTGCATGCAATATGTGGCGACAATGGTTGCGACAATGGTTGGGCTTCAAACCCTTCCCCTGAGTGGGTGAATCTGATTATTGTGACTGAGAGAACTGTCAAAATTTGGTGAAGGATGTGTCTTCTGAGGATGTGTGAATTATCTACTACTGTTGTCATATCTTCATCAGTATAATGTTGTTTTGCATTTGAAACCTAAACATTGAGCTGGACATTCTTTTTGAGGCTGCAGGTGTGATGTTTATACGTAAAGACATATGACATAGTTTGAAAAACTCCCTTGAGATCTAAACTGAACTCAGTAATTCTACTTATTTAAATTTTTGCAAAAAAAAAAAGAAAATCTTACAGAGTGCAAGTTTAAAGAACCTCCACATAGCGGAAACCAATAGCAATTTTCATTTGTTTACTTGAACCCTGCATCCAGGCCAGGAACCATTTAGGAAGTGTAAGCTACAAACCAGTAGAAATGAGATCCAGCTTTTCACAACTTAGCTAATATGTGATGATTCTGTTGTTCATTTGAGTGATGTTCATCTTAAAAGATCAAACCCAGTTACTCACAATAAACTGGGGAAAGATTTTTTTTCTACTTACTCACTGTGTATTGAAACCTTTCTACTCGTAGACTTGAGAACAGCGTGCCAAAATTCCTCTGCCTCGACAGTCAAAGTGTGTATCCTCCCTGGAGTGTGTGTGTGTATGTTTCTGGAACACTCAGTGTAGGCTAAACTCATCTTCGTGCTCCTTGCTGTGCTGAGGCTAAGAGCAAGGGAATAGGGAATTCGCTGAAGGGACAAGAAAGGAAGTGAATTCTGGTCCAATTTGGATACTGAGAGAGTTTTGACAGCTTACTCCGTGGTTCATGTGGATTCAGTCAAGGCCACAAACACACCATGTGACGCAGCTCTCACTAGATCCAAGTTGTTGTTGATTTTTTTTAGCTTTTTTTAGCTGATTTTTTAGCCAGCACAGACAGTACATTTTGGTTCCACTCGAGCTTTGGAAGCTACACTCATGTGACTCATGTAGCTACACAAGAAAAATTAGAAGCCAGGTCAATTTGACATGTCACTGCTGTCAGAACCAAACCTCATATCTCAATTTTTGAGTCAACT
Source organism: Pygocentrus nattereri (assembly GCF_015220715.1). Classification (NCBI taxonomy): domain Eukaryota; kingdom Metazoa; phylum Chordata; class Actinopteri; order Characiformes; family Serrasalmidae; genus Pygocentrus; species Pygocentrus nattereri. The sequence goes on along the minus strand of NC_051211.1, from coordinate 40,052,954 downwards.
CAATTTTTGAATCAGTTCTTCAGAGTTTGACATAATTTGAAAATGCTTGTTTTCCTTTACATTGTGTATAGATTTCATAATGAATGAACCAAGAGAAATGGCCCAAAATTACTTGAAAATATGTCTGGTTCCATCGTTGTACATTGAAGTAAAGTATGTTTTTTTCCTCTACTGCAAAGTGATCATTCTGGAGATACAAGGTTTTGTTCCGACAACAGCGATTTAGAGATTTATTAGGCAACTTACTTCACAGCTTTTTGAGTTATCTCAACTTAATTGGACCAGAGTTTACCAATGCCCTCCAGCTGCCCTCCTAATAATTTTAAGTTAATCTTGCTTTATTTTTATAATGTATTCTGTTGGGCCTGCCGTAGCTATGAGTCATGTCTTTAGTAATCAATGATACAAATGATAACATTGTAATTAAACATACTGTCCTAATAATAAAAGAGGTCTTTTATCTCTAGAATGGTAACTTCAGAAGGAGAAACATTTGTGACTTTATTTAAAGTTACTGCAATTTTCTTCAGAGAATTTTAGAAACATGTATATTAGTCCATTTGGCTTTAAACACACAGTTCAAAGGGTGCCTGGTATGTAAAGTATGATGTAAAGTTCTTCAAAGGGTCTTGCAAAGTATAATATGCTCCAAGGTTGTTTAGCTTGGGGCTGGAATGCAATCTGTAAAGCCAGCTGCAATTTGAGATTTTACAGTTTGCCTGCTTAAAAAAAGGAATTCAAAAAATGTCTTTGAATTCAGACGAGGAGACACCATCTGCTGATTTACTCCGTTTGCTATATTTAGCCAAATTCCCTTTTTAGAATGAACTGAATAAGATAAACTCATATATTAAATAACATTACCCTTTACCTCTTGGTAATACATCTTTGAAAGCAATCATACACAAAATCCTGTGAATCCTTTAATCTTGGTTCTATAAAATGGTTCTTCATGCTCGATTCTTGCTAATTTTTCAAAAGTACTTCTGACTTTTGACTCTTCTGTGCATCCATAATTCAGATATTTTTTTCTTCAAATGTGTTCATCATTATTCACACAATTTCAAGGGCAGCTGGCATTTTCCAAATGATTCTTGGCTTTGATGTACAGTTCTAAGAAAAAACAAATTAGCAAGGCTACACAATGCCACAATATTGTTGCATGTGCTGGGAAATGCATCCACATGCAAATATAAAAAAGATCACAATCGCACACATGCAAAAGATCTGTATGAGTAGTCTACATATATCCTTTAAAGCACGCTCAGTTTTAATATCATGTAAAAAGGAAAGTAGAGTTTTTCATATCACAACGACAATATAGCACCAAATAGCTTTATGATCATCTACTATGCTGTAATGTTGGGTGAGGATGATGAACAAGGTCCTTGTTCTATGGAAATGTGGACACATCTCCAATGCATGTAAAAGAAAAAACTATATGGATACAGTAAGAATGGGCGAAAGCCAGTGTAAAGTTTAACGTAACATTCATCATTACACTCCATTTTTGGCTTTCATGGGAAATTACCTATGGTTGTGTGATTGATGTGGGAACGAATGCACTGAAGCATGTTTGCATGCTGCTCTCAGACATTCCAGGATAACTGTAAGCTGCTCACAAGCATTTCTCTACCCAAGTCCATTCAAGCAGTAAAATGGGAATTGACAAACAGACTATCCAATAAAAAAAAATCATTCTGCTGGGAAAAGCACACAAATTCTTTCCCACTGGTCTTATGCATGGAGCACATCTGCATACATGTACAGGTTTTAGAGGAGAATGAACTTGCCCGTGACTGGTGATTTGTCACACTTTGGCACCACGACAGAAAAAGAGGGTAAACATGTTCTAATTGAGACCGAGAAAGGATCTCTAGCTTGTTGCAAGTTCCAGGCGTAAATCAGAATGTAAAGCTGAGTGATGTCCTGGAATAAGGAGATGTAGGAAGTCTCATGTCTTAAGTAAATGAACACAGTTGACAGTTTTGTGGTGTGGTGTCATGTTTCTGTTTTTATGCTAAACATACATTTAAGCTCTGTGTTTAACCACCAAATTTCAGTTATTGTTTGAACGGACTGCAAACTGCTGTGCAGAAGTGGAGACAGCAGGGGCTGTTTTTTTGGGGTGGTTTTTGTCCCAGGCCCCACCTTTCTGGATAGATGGATAGGTAGACAGCAGTGGTGAATTTGAGACTATTAGAGCTAGGCCTTCATGTCAGGCAACAAATGTCAAATTTCTGCTAGTGCTCTTATTTATTTATTTGTTTGTTTGTTTGTTTATTTACCCTTCCAAAGATTAAATGTGAACATTTGAAATTTGTGAAAGACAGTCACGTTTTATTTGAAAGACACATGTTTTATTTGAAGCATGTAACAGAGACATTACCCAATATTATATCTTGTATTATATGTAGCAGTTGTGAGTCCTTCAGTAAAGAGCCCTGATAGAGAGCCACTGCTGTTTTCCAATCCTAACAAGTGACTGAAGCACATTGGTGTCTCTACTGCTCATATTTACAGTCAATGACATATCTAGGACTTAGATATGTCTTGGAGTACTGTTTTTTTCTCACAGTACTGGCTGCATCTGGAAATCAAAACATAATTAGTTGATTCCACTGGTAGCTGCTAATGTTGTCAGTGGTTAATCTGACACATAGAAGACAGATACACTGTATAGACTAAAGTATTGATTTATGACAGCCCATTCTAAATCCTTTGGCATTAATGTGGAGTTGGTCCCCCTTAAGTCATTATTTCCCTTCACTGCGATTAAGGGGCCTAAAAATACGCAGACCCCTAAAATACAACTCCTTTGCATTATTCCTCCTCCACCAAACTTTGCAAAACAGATTACATGGCTAGGTGCTTGATTTTATACATCTGTGGCAATGGGACTGAATAAAACACCTGAATTCAATTATAAAGAGGTGTGTCACAATACTTTTGTTTATATAGTGTAGATATAACATATGTCACATATCTACACATGTCAAAATTCAGTCAAACAAGAAAAACACCTCTGCATATGATGCAATAATGCATTTTTTCTGTTCTAGATTAAAGACATTTTATTTAAAGCTTGTAGCAGACATTTTACCATATATTTTACCTTGTAGCAGTTTTACAGTGAGTCTTTCAGTAGCTTCCCTAATACAGAGTTGCTGCTGTTGTCTATTTTTAACAACTGAAATGCATTGGTCAGGCTACCACTTTGCATTCAACCTAGTGTGATGTTTTTCACAAAACTGATCCCACCCATTGGAAACCAAAATGTGATTGGTTGATTCCACTGTCAGTTTGTAGTAATGCCTTCTGTTCAGCTCCTGACGTCCTACAAGCTAAATACCATGAGAAAAAAAATCCCTGATTAGATACTTTTAAGATCAGTGAAATTGAACTCTTTCGCTTTAGATCCATTATATTAAATTGTTTTTTATTTCATAATAATCCTAATGCATTCTCTGAAGGCTTATAAGACCCTCAGTGTTCTTTGCCTATAGATAACACTAATACTAACACTTTATGACATTTTTCCTTTTCCACACACTTTTCTACCACATCTAGGCCTACAGAAAAATACACACACACTGTATATACACACACACGCACACACACACACACACACGCACACACACACCACATGCAGCTCATGCTACTTCACCTTCCCAATGAGTAATCCAGGCGCAAATGCAGATGAACTTTAATCGTGCCCTGTCATGCATCCATGGATTACACAGTGTGAGATTATGGTGGGCTTGTGGTGGGATGGGAAAGGGTCGTTGTATTTGTCTGTGTGTGTGTGTGTTGATGTGCGTGTGTATGTGTGTGTGTGTGTGTGTGTACATAAACACTACATACTACTATCCTCTGACTGGGGCAGTATATATTAACCGCAAACAAGTTCATGGCCTCTCATATCCAGGATTGCTCTGACCACTGTAGGCCTGGCCTGGTCAATTAAAGGAAAATGGAAGCACCACCTCTTTGTGCCAGAAAGACATCACATTCCAAAACTGGACTCCGTGTGAGAAAAGACAAAGAACAGTTACATTTACGTCACTACACATCTGCACATAAAAGCTTAGCTCATCAGTTGTCTGACTCGTGTTGCGTAACATCGCAGAGTTGTGGTAACTGACCTGTTCATGCTACAAATGTACTCTTTTATAGTTGCATATGAAAGGTCACACTACAGATCAGACAGTTTTTTGCTCATGTAAATTTATAAATTCCATTTTCAACCTGCTACAAACGAAGATATAGTGAAGGGTTAACACAAACAAACGCCGCTTACATTCATTTTTAACAATGAAATCGTTTTTATCATTTATCCACTTTTTTAAAAAGTTCACTTATTCCTCTTATTTTTAGAGTATTTACTTGCTCAGTTATTCTGCGGGTAGTAAAGGTCATGTGGGTCAAGCATGGACAGGTCAACTGTGCATTGACTGGACTATAAACACAGGCTGGAGAATTTTATATTTCATAGGATTTTGTATTGGGTGTCCAGGTTAAAGCGTATGACAACTGTAATAGACTAAAGCTGGCCACAAGGCCTCTTAGCTTGCTACTGTAGAATAAGATTGTGGTTCCTTCTCATTTGTGAATTTGCACACAGGCAAATGTTATAACTGAGTTTCTTGATGTTTACGTTTAGCTCACTCTGTGGTTTGAGCAAATTGTAAAGCAGCTGAAGAGCTATAACTATTGAGCTAGGCCTCAAGAAAAAAACACATTTACAATAATGTCAATCACTGCTAGCATCCCTATGTCATTTAGAGTGATATGTTAGTGCTAAGCTTGTGGTGTTATATGAACTTTTGAAACCTGCATAGACTATATCTCATGTTGAAAGTCAGTGATATTACATCTATGACTTCTAGAAGGCCTGAGGTCATGTTTTTGCCTAAAGTGACCTTTTTTTGCTTGGTTCCTAGTATGATCTTGAATAAAATTATCTAAACATTGCACCATTTTTGTATTTTTGTAATTTCTCGAAACCTTTAGATCTTTTCTGAAGGCCTTTAGTGTACTCCATTGGTTGTAGAATTATTAGGTACTTAGGCCTGGTACTTTCAAAGCGGGCTATTTTCCATGTTTCCACATATTGTCCAGTTTTTTGTTTGTACTTTTAGTTCAATTAGTTCAGTTCAGTATCATTCTAAACATCCCACTAAAGGCAAGCCTCATCACCTCTAGTTCCTGCACTGTTCTTGTCACAGGATGTAGGCAATTAATGTAATGTAGATACACATCTTGTCAACAGGTTGAATCCATCCTAGGAGCCACTCTATTCCAGTAGCCAAACGAGGCTGTACATGTTGTTTCAGGAGTAGGTAACATCCAGACTTGCCCTCCTCTGAGGAGACAAATTAATCTCTAGGGAAATCAGACATGGAGTACACACAAGCATAACTCAGCCATGGGCCAGTCCCAGAAGAACTGTCTGCCCATTCGATCAGTACACAGACCGTCCCCCTGATCTCTTGAGAAATCTGTGTAAAACATTTTCTCACAAGCATACAGTGATGCGTATAAATCCAGCAGAAATGACACTGGCTGTTTATTTCTGGCTTTGGGAGAGTTTCTGTGGACTTCATTCGTGCTTTCACTGGGCAAAAGTTATCTAAATGTGCTGATCTAGAACTCTCCGTTACAACCCTTGCCAAACCCTGCTCTTAAGCCTTAAAAGAGACACTAAAATCAACAAGCTTTGTTCAAAAGTCATTCTCCTGAGTTTTAATTCAAGTCTTACCCATGCTTTGGCCACATATGTGGCTTTGTAGTAACTATTACTAGAAAATGTTGATTTCCAGAATGTTGTCAAATATTTAATTTTACCAAATGTGAAACTATTTTACATTTAAGGAACTTCCTTGATCAATTATTGTTAACCTTAACAAATATTTATTGATTAACCATTCACAAACATTGGACAAGCAAGTCCTAGATAGAAGATAGAAAAATGTAATTTTTTCCTTAAACAAAGCTGTATGTCTAACTGGTATTCTCTCTGTACTCAATATGTAAGATTTCAAAGCCAGTTTTGCTGCGTGGTCAGCGCAGTCCAGTACTCGGCTGTGAGAGTTATGATACTGACCTGAACTGTCTGTGCTTCCCTCACCCTTCTGAAGTGTGTGTAGAAGTTAATGAACCTCTGAAATCCCACACTGTTGATGGTGTTTATTAGCATCATGTATTTTTCAGTCATTTTGTGAGTTCTTGCCTGCTGAAAGACCAGCACAGACATAAGCTGGTCTATACTGGTTTACACTGGTCTAGTGCTGGTACAGCTGGTCACCCAGCATGGTTTGCTAGTGTCTACACTGACTTTTCTGTGAAGGTCTTGACAGTTACCAAAGTAACAGTGGGCTGTGATGTGTTGCCCTTGGGTGCCGCCAACTAGGTGCTGTTTTTTTTTTGGATGGTACATTAATGGACTCCTTCTGGGATTATGTTTCAGCCTTACTGTACAACCAGTGCACAATGTAGACTTTCTCTGTAAAATGCTCACATGCTTCAGTGCTTCATGTTTCAGTGCTTAGTTGCATCGCATGATCAGCAATTGCAGAGCACCACCTTGTGTAGAATTTAAAATCCTGACAAATTTAGCAAAAAAATCACCTGAGAGTGAAAGTTGTTGGATTTTATCATGTACTTGACTAAATTCTTACTGACAGTTAATCAACCATCAATTAATCATTAACAACCCCAGAAGCAACTCACAATACCTCCATGTAGACTGCATTCATTTTAAATCATATTCATTTAGTGTGTGTGAAAGCTAACATTACCAAAGTGGCAAGCATTGGTGTTGATTCCAGTCTGCTTGTTTCAGTTAGCTACAGCAACATAGTCCAGCTTAGTAGCACAGCATTTAAACTGGAAACTCAATGCTATGTAGTGAATGTAAAAAAGTTCTGCACTACTTCTCATTATATTGGATTGACTTTTTGCCTGCAGTCCAATTCCACAACAGTTGCTATGAAAGAATGCATTTTTGGCCAGAGTGTGGATGTGTCGGTTTCAGATGAAGACGTTTCAGTAGCATATGTGGGATAACGGCAATAAATTTCCATGTCAGATCTCTGGCCCAGAAAAAAAGGAGCGTCTGAATCACATGGCATCATGGGATTTTCCTGAAAATCAAGTCTCAACCCCCTGTTGAGGTCATGCTTCAGACGTAATCAACGTCATTTTTGGTTTTTATTTATGATCCTGTAAACATGTGAGACAAGAAAAAAAAACAGACCAAAATGTGCTCACAGTGCTGCTCTCTCCATCTCCATCATGAGATTATGGTCTATATAGACACATCCTGCTCTTGCAGTCTAAGATTCATATTCCTTATTAAAAATATTTTAGGACTTTCTACAGGATTCACGTAAGAAGTTACAGTTCACTACACAAGTACTGTAGATTACTGTGCTACAGGAAGTATGGAGGCAAAAATATAGATTGTTATAGAAGTTTTGTTCAGCACTATAGTTCTGTAAAGGATGTGGCTTTGTTTAATATAATTCTTATATATATATATTTTTTGTAAACATATTTTAGCTTGATTGTGTAGGTTAAATATCACTAGTTTGTTATATGTAGTGAATTAAGGTGGATAGAGGATAGAAGTTGGCAAGGACAAGCATTATCGCAACCATTTACTCAGTAATTCATAAATAAAAAATCTATAAATCAATGCGTAATTTGAAACGTTTGATGAAAAAGGAACACAATGATTATGTAAAGACATTTTAAAAACTCTTGGTCATCACTTCATTTACTAAGATCTGCTCTACAGGTGACAGAAGAATATTATTTGCTTGTCATCCATGAACCTATTTTACTCGCTCTTTTCATAGTTTCTTATTTTGACTTTGGCTCACAATTTATGAATGATCTCTAGTGAATTGTTCAGCATCTTAGAACAGAGAAATCTCTGGAGAAAAACTGTCAATGTAACAACAGCGCTCTCTACTGGTGTTTGTGTGTGTGTGTGTGTGTGTGTGTGTGTGTGTGGACAATTTTTATATCTCAGTGATGGCCTCATATTATTATTGTTATTTTTAAAATAAATTAATTTACATTCAAGATGATATCAAGTTCTAGGATAATTATGGGGAAAAACATTGTTAAACATTAACATTATTAAACTGCATTACTTTTACCTGACTCTCACTGGTTTATCGCAAAGACATGCAAAGAAACTAATAAATGGTGGATGCTGGAGGAAACTTGCAAAGCTTCACATTTCAGATCAAAGCCCAGATTGTTCTGCTGCTGTCTCAATGAAAAGCACACATAGATCACACATAATGACAACAACCCCAAATAAATTTGACTTGAGAATGAAATCCTTTGTACTGACTGAACACTGAACAGCATTCGTTCATCCCATCTGGGTAACAAAGCTTCCCTGTGAAGAATAAATGCCACTAGAAACCTCCTTTTGCCTGTTTAGACCCCACCTACAACACGTGTTTGTGGTATATGGATTGTAGGACTGTAGGACGGGAGAGAACTACAAGAACTTGTGTTGGGAGTTCTGGACTTTAGTGGTAAGATGAGAAGTCCAGACCCCCTTTGAAGAAAAGAGACCAAACTAAGAGAGGAGACTCAACAGGAAGAAGAGATGGGCAAGTTCTGTTCGTTCAATTCCTTTGAGATGAATATGTTCAGTTGGAGGAAAGTGGAATATGAGTTTCTGCTTATTTCAGAACTCTAATTAATCTAAACACTAAACCTAATATTAACATGATTTGTGTGTTTAAGTAGATCGCTTTGTATATTTAGGGTCTATTACAGGATTTGTTACCAATCACAGCACCTGTAGATTGTCTACAAGCAGCTACCTAACTGAAGCACCCATCAGGTCTCCACAGTTAGCCCTGATTCTAAACCTGATCAACAGTGGTGTTCAGCAGAGGAGCACCTAGACTTGCACTACTAGAGAACCAATCAAAAGGCTCCCTGACCCTTTTCGTCCAGTGTCAGTTCCATGAAACATCCACATGGAAGGTAATTATACAGGTATATTTATTGGAAATTGCAGAAATCATGCGGAGGTACATGGAAAACAGATAGGCAGCCTTTTAGAGCTGATTAATCAAATAAGAAAGTCATACTATATTAAAAAAAATCCATACGCTCTGTTTATTTTTTATTATTTATATCTTGGAGATTCATCCATGATGTTTATCTGGGTTTGTGTAACAAAAACCTTTACACAAACATTTTCCAGCTTATCCTTATCCCTTTGCATTAAACAGGCTGTTTATATTACTGTGCCTTTAAGACTGATATGTAAATTATCTGTACCGTGATTGGCTTCCATTTATTTTGCTTTTAAAAAGCAATCGTAGCTAAAACACTTTACAAGTTCAGTGGGAAAGGGCAGGGCTAAACTGTTGTATGCTGAATAGACAAATGCAGAATTTCAACATATGGACTATAGAATGAAACCAGGTATTTAATCACGATCACATACTACTGCAGTCTCCTTCATTCAAAAAAGAAAGGAAAAACCCATGAAATGAGCCCTTCAAGCTAAGACAATAGCTGGCACAAATTATTTTCTAGGTTTTTGGGAAAACCCATAAAGAGGAACTGCTGAAGCATTATTGCGGATATATTTTGTGTTTATGAGGAAAAAAAAAAAAAAAAAACTCAAGGCCTCTTGCATGATTTTTATTTACTGCAAAGAAAAGTAACTTCTTCAAAAAAAAAACGGTAAATATTCCAAGGGATATTAATTTCCATTCATGTCTAGAGTGTCTATATATTACTCTGAATATTATATATCCTCTGCCTTGAGCCCAACAAATGCAGTTCAGGTGGCTTAAAGCATAACCTGTGAAATAAAGAACAGCTTCGACTGTTTAAAGATCATAAACTTAAATATAGCAAATGACAACGAGAAACACAAAAATAACACAGCTGCAGGTGACAGAAGAGGTAACAGTAGAACAGAAGTGATAACTGATACAGGGCAGCAGCGAAAAGCAAATCAACACTGTGAAAGGGCATCTTTGGTGAAGAGAATTAGATGAGAAAACAAACAGAATGTAAAGTGAACTGTTTATCAGCAATACTCTTTGGGGAACACCGGTTAGTGTCTTCAGTCTTCTATCAGTGAGTGAGGCAATAACTAAGCAATAACTAGGAGATACTGTCCTTTAAGTAGTCAAAAGTGGAATATTTGGAGTTCTTAGAGCTCGAGCAAATTAACTGCTTTGTGGCACATACATATTCAAATCAAATACGTTCATAAACGCCAGAGGCCCCAGCATGAAGCAATGTTTTTTTAATTGCTCCTCACAAGCTTCCACTATGGCTGTTGCTAGAGATAATCTTTTGGCTCATTTCCTGAAGTATAAAATTCAGATGAAAAAAAAAAACAGGACAAGAGTGGAAGTTTGTCATTCAAGAAATTCCTTCATCTGTGTAACCGTATCACCTGACATCAATTATCAACATATCACAGCAGCTCAACAGCATCAGTGATATATACTGCTATACAGGTACAGGTTGATGACTTATTATGAAGTCAGCAGGTGTCCAAACAAGATATTTGCCAAATTGTTCTGGACACCGCCCTCCAGGACTGGAATTGACCTATCCATGCTATATTGTTAGCAATTGTTGCAAGATGGCTTTATATAATGTTGGCAAAAATCCCATTCAACTTCAACAAATTCAACAAAGTTTTAGTGCACATTGCAGTTTTGTAAAGCAATATTAAAGGGTGTAATAATTTCAAATTTGACAGGTTGTAGTTCTTTGTCATGCAATCAAACTATCATTAGCAAGGAGACAAATTCAGCATTGCCTTTCAAACCTGCCTAGTTTTGATTATCTAGAACAGGAGTGTCCAATCATATCCATAATGGGCCGGTGTGGCTAGAGGTTTTCATTCCAACAAAGCCTAAGCGCACATGCTCAATGGTTTGAGATGAATTGATGAAATAAGCAGAACCAGTTGCACTCCTGCTCCTTTGTGGATATGACTGAGCAGTCCTGATCTACAACAATATAGTCCAGCAACCTAGCAGAACTCAATGCAGCAACAATGTGCAATACATTCTTAATATTAGACTTTCTCCAGCGCTCTACAAAGCTTGCCCAAGCAGGCAACAGCAGCTATAAAAGAATGCATTTGTAGACAAAGCATGCATATGATCAGACACCCTTGTGCTATACTTCTGCGACAGGTAGGACAGACTGAACTTTTCTGCATATTTCAGAGCATCTCAGAGACAGTGCTCTGAGGTAAGAAGTGCGAACCGTTGAAAGATCACAACAGTAACTGAAAAGCTGCTCATCATCGCCACCTGGTGGATGCAGTGGCACTAGCTCCCAGCCGGTTCATGGTTTTGCTCATGTGTGGGAAGTGCACAGTGGGAGTCCTTGGTGTGGGGCCATAAAGGCCTAAGTTTCTAGCGGCAGCAGACTTGCGGGGTGCTTTGACACAAGGAAAAGGGGAGAAGATCTGCTGTGACTTTGAAGGGCTTCGCCTGAGAGAACTGCCACCACTCTCTGAGCTGGAGGAATCAGAGGCCGTGCGCCGAGTGGAGCAAAACTGCTGTACCTGCAGGTTTGACTCTGGCTGCAGGTCTGAGTCTGGATGATCCTCCGACTCTGGATGCTCTGCCAGTTCTGGCTGTTGGGCACCTGAAGCTGGTCCTTCATCACTAACAGCTGGAGAAGAAGCTTGTGAGGATGGTTCTAGCTCTAGAGCAGATAGCTGCTGTTCCATCTCCTCAATTTCTTCTACTTTTTCACTATCCTGGAGCTCCGAACCTCCATCTGCCACAACCTCCTTCACAGGCTCCTCTCCTTCGCCATCTACCTTCTCCACCTCCTCATCTTGCTGTTTCTCCTCCTCTCCTCCTGCCACCTCTGGTTGGTCCTCAGTGCTCTCATTGTCCTCCAATGTCAAAGAGTCGTCAAAGCCCAGCTGGGCCCGTGCCCTGGCTAGATTCCTTCGATGGGTGCGGACATGAGTACGCCAGGGGGACTGAAGCCTGGCCCGAGCTCCATGGTCCTGGTTTGGGGTGGACTGAGCTTGGGGCGGTGGGCCAGCATGAACATCACCGTTCCTGGAGGGATGCTGGGCAGCTCTAGGCTTCCTCCCCAAGAAGAGATGGTTGACAACAGGTGAAGTGTGAACCTGGGAAGCCAGCACACTGGTGGCTGGACATTTGTCTAGAACCAACCAAAATATGCCACAGTCAGTCATTATGCCCCAAGAAATATAATACAGTGCAGGTGATTTGGCCAAATCAATGAACGTGATATACCTCAATAATAGAGATTTCTGCTGCATGGACAGAAACTTGATCAACACTCTATAAGCAACAGTACTAGTACCAAACTTGTCGCTGTCATAAGAAAAACTCAACAAAATGATCAGGTTATGTTTTTTCACCATTTGAAGATGCTAAAAGAAGCAACATAGATGGTCTAAAATTGAAACTGAAATTTTCTATGAATGACATGAACATATGCTAAATTAAGAACAGGCCTATGAAGTTACTATTTCAGAGGGTTTCTTACGACAGCAACAAAACCATTTCTCGGTTCTGGAATCTTCTCTTAAAATGGAATGATATTAGATGTAAGCACAATGTAAAGCATTAATGCACTGAAATGAAGAATGTCCCATCACCCTCAGCACAATATTCCAGACCACCAAGATAATTAGTTAATTTTGTAAGCAGCCCAACACCCGAAATTATTCCAGTAAGAAAAGAAAAAAAAAAAAAAAAAAAAAAAACTACGAGTGGTCAGTACCAGGATCATGGCATGCCCGTTCACTGGGCTGATGAGGAGCAACAGGCTCAGCTTCCACTGGCAGTCCTGAGGAGAGCATGTGACAACGTGGGCCTAAAATGGGGTTCTCAAACATTTTGACCTCCTTACTTTTAATCATTACAACTTTGCCATGTTTTTTTTTTTTTTTTATATCGAAACACTGAAAAAAATAAAATGTAGACACAAACCTGTTGATTGGGAATGTAAGTTGAATGTAATCAATTTGTGACTAATTATGTAATAACCTTTAAATAAATGGGCAAACCAAATGTTCAGTGCTTTGCAAAACACTGGCAGGATTACAAATTATATTTACTAGGTTTAACGATTCACAATGAATTATTCTTTACTCAATTCAATATGGTACACCGGTGCCTGATTCAGGAGGGGCTGAAAATGTGCCTTATATTAACCTGTTAATATTTCCATTTCCAGTTTATTTGAGCATTCAACATTATAAATCGTTAAAAAGTTGTACTTTACAGTACTTCATCTAAAGCTCTAGTCACAAGAAATGCTAGTCAATATACAACAATATGATGCGATACATGACATGCTCTGATATAATATGTCACACTGTATAGTTACAGTATAGTTTTTACCATTCAATTTTAAACTCATATGCAGTAACACTAAATGTACAAAGCCAAATTATCTGTCAGTATATATTATAAAGAAACAAAACTTTCAAGTAGGTTGAAGACATGGCAGGACAAAACAACAATAATAACGGCAGACTTGTTTAACCAAACATAGCCGCAGCTTCTACTCTGAGATGCTGTACGAACACAGAGTCTTGTGTCTACGTTGCTGCAGCACAAGATCCAGCTAAATCCTACCTGTGTGGATGTAAAGCAGCCCAGCCTGCTGCTGCTGCCGCCTCTTGACGCGCAAGTACTGCTTGGTCAGTGCTCTGATGTCCGTGCTCATGCGCTCCAGCATCATGCTGTTCATGGTGGCCTGATGCTCGGCCCGGCCGGCCCCCACTGCCCCTGGGCTTAGCTCTGCCATGTTACTGGAGGGAGAGCTCTGCTCACCTCTCTGTTCTGCAGGAATGAGATGGAACAAAAGTCTTGTCAGTCACATCAGAAAAAGACCAACTTACTGGTATCAAGTTTGTAAACCTCTGATCTAAGGGTCCTTGAGGACCATCTTGAGAACCACTGCTTTAGGAAATGATCATTAAAGCTCATTTGTTACCACAGCTTGATCCAATTAATAACTCTGAATCCCAAATGAATACCAAAATAATATTGCAAAGAAAAAAAAAAAAGAAAAAAAAACACTGAATACACAAATATGTTTAGACCGTAGTGGAACACAGACAATAGAAACAATACAAGCTTTTTTGTTCTTGTTTTTCTTGCATTTTATCTTCATTTTGTTAATATTTGTTGAAATATGTTGAAATCAAGCAAACTTAAAGAAAAAAGATATTTAATTTGCTTGAGCACAGTAAGAACACTAACCTTTTATTGTTTATGCAGATCATTAGTAACATTAAAGTATTCACCAAAATGCTCTGGGCTTCTTATGAAACATGGCAGAAACAGAACAGTACAATAGTACATTAAACACATTCTCATTCCATTTATGATGTTATTCTATTTATAATGTGTGCTTCATTCAACTTCTATATCTGTTTATTAGATTGTATCAATATGGGAAACTGTGGGCTGATTCAAATATCCAATATTTTTCACATATTTTTTCTGTTAATGCTGATACATTTACATATATATAAAATGTAGAAACTGGGACTAAGTTCACCTGGATGAACATTACAGAGAAACAGAACATTTGTTTGTAGAGGTTGATGCATTAAAATGAATACATGAGTGCTTTAGGAAACTGTTACCACAGATCGAGTGTTACCAGAGTTTCAGTCATTTAGTTTGTTATGGTTCAAAATGATGTATTAAAAGACAGTGGAAACACGTGTGACTGGAGGAACTATTTACATAATAGTGGAACATAAACAATAAAACAATATACCATTTTTATTCTGGATATTAACCTGAGAATGTTGTTTTGAACACATACATTACTGAATATTACACTGAATTATAATACATTTGAATGAATTCATAACATGATAAAAACTAAATGGATGCAGTTGAATCACTCCCTTCAGAGTGATGCATGACAATGTATGACATACATACAAAAATACACATTAAATAGCCTTTAGAATTCACAAAATCTTTAACGACTGAGAGTAATCATAAGTTTAGCCAGCTTTCAAAGATCACTTCACTACCACTGTCTGCACATCAGTCAACGCAGTGCTAATTGTCCTGTGAAAACTTTCTTTGGATAAAATTTTCACTCACTGCTTCCTGTCCTGCAGGAAGTGGGAGAGAGAGCAGGAAAAGGGAGGGACACGGAATGCAGCGAGCTGCCAAAATACTGAAGACTGCCACAGTTTTACCTTTTAAGTGTTTTTGGTATCTCTGGATCTCAGGAGCTAGGAGCCCACCCAGTGGTCCCAGGCAGCCCAGAGCAGTGACGATAGAATCTTCATCATCCATATCACCATCATCATCACTCTCCCACCCATGGAGCCCCTGACTACAATCAGAAACATTAAAAATAAAACTTCAACATGGCAATACAGACAAACAACAAAACGTTCTGCTCTTACAATAAATAGGTCATCAAATACTGATTTGAAATGTCAGTCTAAACGTCCATCAAATGCCAATAATTTAGTTTTAAGCAGTTATCTGGTGACACCAATATGATTCTGATATCATTGTGTATCCCTACTGTTTACAGGAATTTATCTACATGCTTAAAATCATAGCCTTTTCCATACCTTATTTAATATTAGAGCCTTCAGCTTGTTCCTGAAAAAACTTTAATCAGGTTGGATATTTTCATCTTAATTTTCTGTCCAAACCCCACCACGTTTTGACATTCCATCACTACACATTGTTTTAATAAAACTGTTTTAAGGTAAACAGTCTTTAAAGTAATGAAAGTAGGGAGGATGAATAAAGTAAGGAGAAAAACTAATGCAGGAAAAATGCAGGACTGACATTGACTTTGAAATCTAAAATCCTGAAACTAAAAAGTGGGAGGTGAGCTTTATAACACCAGACGTGACATTCAAGCCCAAGCCGGACATTCAAAACCATCATGAGCAGTCAGGTCACAATTCAGACAAATATAATCCGTTTCTGTGACCACCTTATAGCTGCAATGTTACTGACAAGGACAAACAGCTTTGAGAGTTCTATTGCTTTTATACAACACTTCTACAAATTAAAGAAGAAGAGTAAAGCAAAGGATCACTGTGCATTGCTTCAAATATTGTTTTAATATTGTCAATTCCTTTCACCAAAAATAAAAATAGACTTTTGTGTTACTGACAGAGCCATAAAGATGTCACAATATCAGGCATTTCCAGCATTTGCCAGATTAATGTGAATGTCATTTTGTTTTAGACAAACTGTGAAGCATTTTCTAGCTCATCTTGTTTGTTCATTTCTGGGCAATTACAGTCTGTTTAACTGTTCTGCCACCACAGTTGCCAACTGGAAAGCTTGTGAAGGGGCAATGATGGGCTCTCATTCTTCTGCAGAATCTAATCAAATGGGCTGCATGTCATTTACTCTCTAAAAGAAGTTATATCATGTATGTGTATGTGGTAAAGTAGAAACTTAGTAATGAACTTCTGCAGTGTCAAGAGAATCCTTACTACAGAGGGTGCTCAGCAGAATGATACACTTACTGCAAAAAATATCCTGTTATTTGAGGGTAGAACGCTTCTCAACGAATCAGATTGCATTGCTGAGAAAAACTATTGTTCAAAGGTAGAAAAGAATGATATCTCAGGCATCCTTCTCACCTTTCCTCTTATCTCTATACGTACTACAGAGTTAATAAACAGCTATTCAAATGCATTTGGAGAATCCCTATACTAAACTGTTAGAAAGCAATTGAGCTTATCTTTACACTGAGGTGGAACAGTCAGTTAAAATATTATTTGCATGTCGTATATTTTGCATGGCCATAGTGTACTCAGACAGACACAGACCCAGGCATACATATTACAGAAGGAAACACTCAGAAATGCTTTACTGCTAGCTTGCTGATAAAGTGAACTATTCACACAGCAACATAGTGTAACCTAAGCCTGCTTTCTCAGGTTACACACCTGCCGTTGGCCTTGACTGGAGCAGGGAATGGAGTGATGTTATAAGTGTACTTCTCCCTCAGCTCTGCCAGCTGGGGGAAAGGGAAGTCAGCCATGGAGTAGACCGTCTGCAAATACACAAACAAACGCATTTCAAACCTGTAATAATATAGACTATTCATTGAATGGTCATTGCAAATCCACTTTTATTCCACCATATCTACTTTTTATACAAGATGTACTGTTTTTTTATTTCTAGTCGGGACTCTGCAGGGGACAGCTGGGTATTACTGGTTTTAATTAGGAGGTAGACAAAAAAAACAACATTTTGATACTTTTTACAATGCGTGACATGATCAAATGTATTGATTAGTTTTTTTCTGAGGTTTGATAAGTTGGAACA
The DNA here is from genome assembly GCF_015220715.1 of Pygocentrus nattereri. Lineage (NCBI taxonomy): Eukaryota > Metazoa > Chordata > Actinopteri > Characiformes > Serrasalmidae > Pygocentrus > Pygocentrus nattereri. The sequence continues at coordinate 40,035,597 of NC_051211.1, read as the reverse complement.
AAAGAAAACCATTAAACCGTGCAATGTTAAAAAACTTAACTATTGACTATTAAATACTATAAATGCAACTACACCCACAATACACTTAAAAAAAGTATATTGTAATGTAAATTATCATAATAATAAGTATCATCATACTGCCCACTCCTAGTATTAACAGTATCATGATATAGAAAACAGTGATAATTGTAGTGGTAAACTGCCAGTGTAGGAGTAAAAAAGCTACTGCTACAGTCTCCTCCATGGAAAGCACAGCAGACACTCAAAGTGCTGGTGATAATTTCATATTTATTTAAATTGTAGTTTTTGATGTTAGAAAGAAACACAAGAGGTTCAACATGTAACATTTTCAGTGAAATGATTTCAATGTGTATTAAACCAGCGGTATACTTCAAACGTCAACAGAACTAAAAGTTACTTACGAACACACCATTGCAAGTATACGTAAAAAGAACTTGGGGTACATCTTTGTGACACTAAGCACTACTAGAGGACTACTCTGCATAGTAACACAACAGTATAACACCATGAGAACAAACAACACGGTGATTAGGAGTTCTGTTTAGTGGTCTGCACGTTGCACTGAGATAAACAAAATGCACAATGCCTATAGGTTGCAGCTAGACTGCCACATGGTCTTAGAGCCTTTCTTACCTGCATGAGTTCATTGGAGTCGACCAGGTTGTGCTCCAGCATCTCCTGAGTCAGAATGCCCATAGTGCTATAAAACTCATCTGCTGTCTGGCACTCCTCAATCCTCCTGAGAGAGAGAGAGACAGAGAGACAGAGACAGAGAGAGAGACAGAGAGAGAGACAGAGAGAGAGAGAAAGAGAACGCGGGTGGTACTTAAACCTGATTTTGGCAGACAGAAGTTTTGATCACAATCATGTTTTTTTTTGTTTTTTTTTTAAAGAAAATCACTCTTTAACTCACTCTCCCAGTTTGGCCCAAATAGCTAAGGCCACTCGCAGCAGCACCTCTGAACCCTCAAAAAAGACAGAGTCCCAGATCTTCAGCACAGTGTGGTGTGGCAGGCAGGTGGCGAACATGGTGAGGAACCACTGCATGGTGAAGACGTTGGTGAGTGGAGGTTCGTAGCTGCCTGCAAAAACAGCATTAAGATTTTTTTCATCAAGGTATAATAGTAAAATTTGGTTAAACTACCATGCCCACAACATTTTAATATTCAATGGCATCCCCAACTTGATTTTTGCCATTAAAGTCCAGTAAGTGGAAAGTAGGTGTCGGGGGAGTCTCTCACCTCCTCCTGTTCGATTGGCTACTTTCTGCAAGTGGTGAAGGTGTTGAGAAAGCTCCGGAAGCTTAAGTCTCAACAGATCCCTGAACACGGCCATGTCCACAGACAGAGCCCGCAGATTATTGGCAAAGTAGCTGTCAGGAAGTACCTTATCAATCAGATAAATCATCACCTGAAGGAGTGCACAATGAACAGCATTATTATCAGGTCAAGGAAAAATAAGCACAGAGGCAATGTATGGAGGAGACAAGCACTTGAGCTGCCCGACATGGACAAAAAACTTTGTTAGACCTAGTGATGACGAGAACCAATCTAATCTGAATAGCTCCATTAGCATACTTCTGACTTTCAGACTTTCAGGTATTGCCACCCTTTAGTTGCTATAAAAAATAAGCAGCCCTAACAGAAACCAACACATACCTTTAATGCATCACCCTCATTGCCTTCAGTGACCTCCAGAATAAGAGCAGCTAGCACATTGAAGCCTTGGCAGTAGCCCACAGTCTTGTTCCAGCGGGCGTAGGCCAGCAGCACCCGCTTCAGCACCACCCGGTCCTGCTCTGCCTCCTGACCACAGTATGAACTGCAGCCTGTTCTGTGCAGGTCCTGCAAAAGAGGAAGAGGATGAGGGGTGGGCAATATGATGAATTTATCACAATAATTTCATATTATTATAACTATAAGCTTTTCTGAGCATATTATGGATGTCAGAGCACTGACCTACTGCATGTTTAATTAAAAAGAGATTTAGGCAGGCCTTCCAAGCAGTGTAGCTGCCTAAGCTTTCATCCTGTTGTTGGGAAAGGTTCTGGGAGTTCAGGAGAGCATGGCTGGCCATATTTAAGTGGATGTAGTGTTGTGCAGTATGTGAAATGCTGTATTATATTAAAACAAGTGCACACATCATTGTACTCTCTCTATTTAGTAGGATCTAGAAAGAAAGAAAGAAAGAAAGAAAGAAAGAAAGAAAGAAAGAAAGAAAGAAAGAGGGGGGGAAGAGAGAGAGGAGAGAGTGCGAGAGCGCTAGAGAGAGCAAGAGAGAGAGAGAGCAAAAGAAAGAGGAGAGAGACGTGAGTGAGTGAGTGAGTGAGAGAGACAGACAGACAGACAGACAGACAGACAGACAGACAGACAGACAGACAGACAGACAGACAGACAGACAGAGAGAGAGAGAGAGAGAGAAAAGAAAACAGAGAATGGAGAGATAGGAGAGATAAAGAAAAAAAAAAGGGAGAGAGGTGAAAGAAAGAAAAAGAGAGAGAAGAGAGAGTATAGATAGGAGACAGAGAGAGAGACAGAGAGAGAGAGAGGAGATGGACTTTGCCCCCCTGTGGAACTTGTGATGAATCACTGAGCCTTTCTGTGCTGGGGAGGCAACAGGCGTTCCCCTGTTCCATTATCCACTCACAGCTGACACTCCACACAGCAAACATCCTGCTGGGTCAGTTAACATTTAATCAGAGTGCTTCCATTTCAGGCCCTTAAATATCCCTCTTCAATAAACATCCGCTTTCCCTTCAGCTTTCTACATCTGCCTCGCGATTAAATATTTACAAATATGCAGGCTGTTACCATAGTTTTATATTATTACATTTATTAGACAGAAATACATTAACTCAACAAATGAGATGCTGCTAATGTGCTTTTTACTCTTACTGAAATTTACAATATTTAGTGCTAGAGAACTGCTTTTGCTATTTAGCATGAATAAAGCTTTAAAACTGTTTAACATGTTTATGACCTGAAAGCAATACTTTCTGGTACACATTATGCAAAAACAGACACATGAATATATTACCTTGACAATTTGGATCCCAAGTGAGTCATCATCTGGATTGCTGCGCTCATTGAAAGCAAATCTCATGGTCTTCTCCCAGTCTATTGAGATGCTGTGAAGGTACTGATCAGCTAGGGTTAACCACACCTGGTTCAAAACAAACTAAACCTCTTAGACATGATATTCATTTATATCAATCAATAAACAGTTATATTATCCTTACAATTTAATACACAGAAACACTGAAATGTGTATTTGAAATACAGTGCATAAGTAACTGGATAGTGACAGTGTTTGTTAATTTGGCTCTACCCTCCAGAACACTGGATCTGACGTGAAGCAATGAGGTTAAAAGTCATTCACATTTGATGGTACTTACAGTTGGCTAATCATATAGGAATCACAGTCATTTTGTTTTTTGTCAAATGCAGTGTGCTGGAGTGCAAAAACAAACCAATAAAATTGTCACAATATAATTTAAGGCTGTCATGTATTACAGATATTGATTACAGCAGTAATAAAGTGCTCTACCAATTCAACAAATCTATTCAATTTGATGATTAATCGAATAAGGCCAAACAGAAAAGTGGACTTTGCAACTATACAAAACAATACTTTAACTAAAAACACTTTACTGTGAAAATGTAAAGAAGGAAGCCTTTACGATCATAGAAATGAGTGTGAACGTGTTTTATCACACAAATTGTGAAGGTATTGCTGCTAATTCAATGGGAAGGTTACATTCAAATTGCAGCACACAAACAAAGACAAAGACCAAAAGGAGCAAAAACCATACCCTCTTCCTCCATTCTTTGGGGATGCCCGTTGGGAGCCGAGCCACGGCCTTGAGAGCATCATACCACTATAATACAGACATTACTGAACACTGAGTGTCAAAGCAATAAAGAGATACAAGACTTCATATTTAATTCTCTAGTCAACAGACTTATATTATTTAAAAAATACAGCAAATGCACTTATATGTTAAACAGGTCCGCCTACCTGCTGAAACCCATTCTTGCCAAGTGATGGTTCTAGAGTGAACTTTAACCTGGTATCAACTCCTAAGAGGAAAAAAAGAAAAATCACTTCGATTTATTGTGAAAGTGAGCAAATGATGGTGGTCAAAATATAAATACAAGATGATAAAAGGATCCCATTTTCAACAGTCGATACGAGTTTAAACCATTTCTTTCCAGATGAGCTCATTTATAATTTATGTCTCTAAAGCTATAACAAACAAAAGGTGAGATGCTCTTGGATGAATAAAATCTAGCTACACTGGGCACAGAATGTCCAGAGAGACTCTTTATAGATCATATTTAGAAGAAAAAAAAAGAAAAGAAGAAAAGCTGCACTATAAGGGCTAAAGAGAAGCTGAAACTAGTTCAAACTATGCCTTAAAATGACAACAGAGCTCAATTTATATTTCCTTAAAACAAACAAACAAACAAATAAAACAAGCTCCATCAAATGCTTTACACCCAGATTCAGTAGGAGCTTTCTAAATCTCAAAACTCTGAAAAGCACACAACAAAAATCGGTCTCTATACTGAAACTGTAGAAGAACCATTTTTATTTGCTTAAAGAATCATCAGACGGTTCTTTAAGATGCATGCCAAGAACCTTTAGGAAAAAATGAAGAACCTCAGTGTAATGTAAAGGTTCTCAACCAATGAAAATGTTCTCCTAGAAACCAGGAACCAGTTATTTTTCAAGATCTGAAAGCAAGTTCTTACAGCTGGTAAACTACTAAAATGCTGCCTTTAGTGTTTGAGTGATTCTCTCCACCCACTGTAGCCTATTTATGTGTTGTGTGGGTGTCCAACTATTGTGTTACAGTACTTGGCTCTCACAGAATATAATGCCTCACAATTAAGGTTTCTTTTATTCATGGAAGCCCTTTTTACAAGCCATTATCATGCAAACGACAGCCTACAACAGCTGGCCTTAAAAGGGAGAGAGAGACTGAATCCAAACCGACTAAAATAACCTCAATAATGAATGAAGCTAGAGGGCTGCCTCGTTTTACCCGGTCCTTTCTCAGAGCTAGGCTAAGCCGAGCTGCTCGACGTCTCAGTCTACATGGCACACTTTACTGTAACTAGATGTGCTGCTGAATAAAGCTGTAGTTATGATTCAGTTTTTAACGAGTGGAGGTCAACAGCACAAGCTCCGTGTGAACGTAACGTTAGATAGATGTAAGATCCACTATGTGGGTCGCTGTCCGCCTCTCTGCGGTGCTGATCTGCTTCCCGCTTCCGTTATAAAACGACAAAATCAACCGTAAACACGTATCCAACCCTACGGATATTTCGTTTTTTAGATCTGTAGCTTACCACACTGAAACAGGTGGACAAGTCACACATGCTGTAAACGAAGACGTTAACCAGTCTTATAAAAGACGTGTTCTGCTAGCTAAATTAGCAGCCCTTGCTAAGTCCCTCACAGCGGCAGTTACAGACAGTACAGAAGGAAAAAAGCACCAAAATATGACGCCGATCTACGTCCTATCACACGCTGCTTTCTCTCAAAGCTGTCCAGGTTTGAAGACAGACCTGCTTCTCCCTCCATCATGTCTCTCCTGCCAAAGGCTAAAAGCAGCACACCAGCAGAGCAGCTAGCTCCCGTTTTTAACGTTAGACCATTTTTCTCTTCACAGCTAAAGCTTCAAGGGATTAGCCAGCACGATTATAATCTCTGACACACTCCTGCTCCCCTTCGTGTGGAAAAAAACACCCTGAAAGCTACACTGAACACTGAAAAAGGTGGAAACTGAAGTCTACTGCAGCTGGGACAGCCTATCCTTTACAGGCTAAGATGACCATATATTACCATAGGGATGTTCAACATGTCTTAGCATCCTAAAATCTCAGAGATCACGCTCAGCACCATCAAACACCGCAAAATACAACAACAAATACACTCATATATACACAGTGACATACATACATAGCCTACCTTAGCTATGGTATCTACCTACCAATATAGGTTAACATGCTAATATTAGAGCTTCATCAAATCTTTCCCCATCCTCAAACCTCAGAAAAACACCCCCAGCATCCCCAGAAAATAAACAACAAAAGTCTAAGCGGTGATAGATCTTTAGATATAGATTAGCATGCTAATATGATAGCTAGCACATCTGGCTGTGAGACCTTCAGAATAAAGACCCTCTGCAAGCTCAAAATCTCAGAAACGCACATTAAACCTGTAACTACAAATCTCAGAAACACTCACCATCAACAGAAAAGACAGTAAATGTAATAAATTAAGATGCCTGTGATCATTTTTCCATGCTAACGTTAACACGATCAGGCTGTGAGACCATCAACCTCCTCAAATCCAGCAAAAACACCCTCACCGCGCTTAAAATGCCAGAAAACCTCGTTCAGCAGAAACACCTACAGAGTCAAGACAAGATAAAGTGACACTGTTTAACAACCTGACGTGATAGCATAGCAGGCTGAGAAACAGCTTCAGCACCCTCAAATGTGAGAAATGTGAGAATTAGCATGCTCAAAATTGTAGAAAATACCTCCAGAATCTTCGAAAAGACTTCAAAATGTGTGTCGTATGACGGTTAAACACGGAAATATGCTAAGCTAACCGAGTTAACCATTTCAGAACCATGGCCAGCTACAAGCGACCCTTCCAGAAAGAGGTCCCTGCCTCTAACACTGATTCAAACACATCATCTGTGGGGGAAACAAGCCCGCCGATCGAAATGAGGCCATTGGCTGTAAACGGCGGTCAGGCTAGTGCCAAGCTGACCATCACCTGGCTCCAGCGTGCACAGCAGGCGAGGGGCGCTCCTCGAGATGCCATTGCGCTTCTTGAGGACGCTGCTGATGATGTTTCCAACCCCACCGGCGCTCTGGCGCTTCAGACAGATCTTCGACCTCCTGGAGGCCACGAACCGGTCCTGCTTCATGTTTTTCTTGGCGAAGACTGAATAAATATATACGGTAGGTCTGATGTCCGCTCTGCACGCCCTTCTCCAGCCTCCTCTGCAGGATCCTTTTGCTACAGTCCACAGCAAAATAACACGGGCGTGTTCTGCTGATATATGAGAACATGGGGAGAAGTCTCAGCGCAGCTCTGCCTGAGGGAGGGCGGAAGATGGCGAGCTGATCACTGCAGATGACGGCAATTTCTCTCTTCATTCAATCGTGTGTTATCCTCCAGGAAACGAGATCCGGGTTTGAAACCAGCAGGACGCATTACAGATGCCTTTTCAGACAAAATGAGGCTTTAGTTTTCCATAGAGGAGCTTTTCCTGCACCTCTGCAGGAGAGGGAGGAGGAAGAGGAGGGATGAAAGATGCGGTGGATGAGGGGAGGTGGGAGGTGCAAACCAAAAAAGGATAAACAGATGGGGTAGCAGGGAGGGAGGGGGGTGAGCGAGAGAGAGAGAGCGCGAGAGAGAGAGTGCGAGAGAGAGAGCACAGAACTGTGGACTTCATATGTGGTCATTTAAACTCTGATCAAAGTTTTATATTAGTAATCCCAACAGATTAAGATCAACATAATCCAAAATTATTATCCGCGTTATTTCATTTCTAAAGCAAACGGAAACGAGGCTTAACTCCAAGTAAAGATTAGAGTGAGGGAGAAGAAACTTACACAGACATACATTCAGCTTTGAATCAGACGATGTATTGAACGCTGGTTGATGGGATCATCAAAAATCATATATAAAAGAAAATTAGTGATAATCTGAATAAAATCGGAGAAGAATTGTGTTCATTTCTCATGTGCTGACATGAGCAAGCAGCACTCATAGACCACAATTTTTAGGATTTATTTACCTAATTTAACAAAGAAAGAGATTAAACACACACTTTTTAAGACACCATTAACACCAATGTTTGCTAATGAATATCTAAGCAAGGACCAGGACTTCTGGAACAATGCACCATGGACAGATAATTCAAAGACAGAGTTGTTCGACCACACTACTAAAAGCCATGTTTTGTAAAAACAACAGACAGCGTTTGATCAGAAGAACCTAAAGTAAAGTAACGTTATCAGTTCGTTAGGGTAAACAATTTATCTTCCACTTATTCAAAAGTGAGATTTGGAGTTCCGCAGGGCTCTATATTAGGACCTTTATTATTTACCCTATACATGTTACCGTTAGGCACAGTTATAAGTAACCATGGCATAAACTTTCATTGTTATGCAGACGATACTCAACTGTACATATCAGCCAAGCCTGATGACCAATACAGGTTAAAGAAAATGGAGGACTGTGTAAAAGACGTGAAAGGCTGGATGTCACAGAACTTCCTCCTACTAAACAGTAACAAAACAGAGGTTCTCCTTCTGGGTCCAAAATTAGCAAGAAGTAAATCACCAGATTTAATCTTAAATCTCGCCGACTTTCCAGCCACACCTGGATCAGCAGCAAAAAATCTCGGCGTTATAATAGATTCAGATTTATCATTCGATCAACACATAGGCAGCATCACTAGGACAGCTTTTCTACATCTTCGCAACATTGCCAAGATCAGAAATGCCCTAGTCCTGCGTGATGCAGAAACACTAGTACACGCCTTTATTACTTCTAGGCTAGACTACTGTAACGCACTACTGTCAGGATGCACGAGCAGGAATTTAAACAAACTCCAATTAGTCCAAAACGCCGCAGCCAGGGTCCTCACTAAAACTAGAAAATTTGAACATATCAGTCCAGTGCTATCATCACTTCATTGGCTACCTATTAAATTCCGTATTGATTATAAAATCCTTTTATTGACGTATAAAGCCCTACATGGTCTCGCTCCCGAGTACCTGCAAGACCTTATTTCTCATTATGAGCCATCACGACCACTCAGATCCCAGAGCGCTGGATTATTAATAGTCCCCAAAATTCAGAAGGTTTCAGCTGGGGGAAGAGCTTTTTCTTATAAAGCCCCCAAACTCTGGAATGACCTTCCAGAAACTGTTCGGGACTCAGACACAGTCTCAATCTTTAAGACTAGGCTGAAAACTCACTTGTTCAGTTTAGCTTTTGGTAGCTAATGTCCCCCCTTAGATAAAGGTAGCAGATCCAGGGGTCCATGGACACAGGGAATTATAGTAAACTGAGACGCTGGTGCTGTCGTCCCGCTGCTCGCACGCGGTCACTCAAGTTTGTGGACGGTGGAGTGGAGGGATGCCGAATTATTTCAGAGTGCTGCCGTGTCTGTGTGTCCTTCTGGTTCTCTCCTTTCAGTTAAGCTGTCATAGTCAGATCTGCCAGAGTCGTTAGCCACACTCTGTAAATGTTTACATTCCCTGTTTATGTACAAATGGATAGAACAAAACTAATTCCATTTACCTACTTTCTTTCCGAGTACACAATCACCCATATGACCGGCTGGACACTGAAGGACGACCGACTGCCGAGCCCTCCTGCTACCTACTTCAGACCAGCTGCCCATGCCCCAACCACCTACCTCGGATGAGCTGCCCACCCTACGCTGATGTTTTCATAGACTCCTAGTTATTCATAATACCAATATTACTGCTGTTAATATTAGTAATAAAATCACTTGTAGGTAGTTTGACCAGAGGAGGATGGGTCCCCCCTGGTGAGCCTGGTTCCTCCCAAGGTTTCTTCCTCAGTTCTGAGGGAGTTTTTCCTTGCCACTGTTGCCTCTGGCTTGCCCACCGGGTGGTTTCTGTACATTCTTAGAGTTCTCTTGAAACTTTTTCTTTTCTGAAACTCTGTAAAGCTGCTTTGTGACAACATCCGTTGTAAAAAAGCGCTATACAAATAAATTTGATTTGATTTGATTTGATTACAGTAAAGCATGATGGTTCAAATGTTATGGTTTGGGGATGGTTTGCTGCCTCAGAACCTGACCAACTTGCAATCATAGAATCAGCTATTAATTCTGTTTCATACCAGAGAGTGCTTGAGATCATCTGTAAAAAAAAAAAGAAGAAGAAAAAAAAAAAAAGCCAAAGCTGAAGAAGTGGACCTTCCCAGGATAATGATCCCAAACATACAACTAAATGAATGGTTCAAAAGAAGAAAACAAGAGGGTTATGGAATGGCCTGATTAAAGTCCAGATCGAAAACCCACTGACAGTCATCAGACAGTTATCAACCCACTGGCAGACAGTTATCAGAAGCACCTGCATAAAGTTGTTTGTCAAAAGGGGCAACACCAGTTACTGAAGCCAGGGGTGTTCTTCCTTTTTAACAGATAAAATGACATAATTTTTAAATAAACGATGGCCAAGTAAAATTTCAATTGTCTTTTGTCCAATTACTTACCATTTATCTATACATACTGTTTAGCTGAAGATCAAATCAAATGCTGATATGGCCAATTTGTCAAAAAAGGAGAAAATTTGAATGGGGTGTTCTTACTTCTCTACATGTTGCATATGCCGATATGCGTGCAAGAGTCTTAGGCCACATGAGGAAATGACATTTAAAGATGCTTATCTGGGCAACAAGTATTTACTTTCATGGAGAAACACTAACATTATAATAAATACAATACAACAAAGTAAACATTTATTAAAATTAACCATCTTTAAATAGTCTTATGCAAAAGTTTAAACACCCTGTTTTGTTGAATGTGTGAACACATACTCTACAGAGAGCTATTTAAATAGGGCATTTTTGCTACCAATGTTTTGTGAACAATTTCTATTTATTTGCTATGTTTAATACATTTGAAAAAATAAAACATAAAATGATAGTTATATAAACTTATGGCTGTCTTTTTTTTTTCTCCAAACAGTAATTGTGCATTAAAATGTGCAGAATTGTGTTCTCTGTAGTCAACAAGTTATTTTAGACAAATAAAAACACAGTTTAACACAGGTACTCAAACTTTTGCAAATAGAAAGATCACTGTTTAGCCTGATTCATGCACAAATGGGGAACTCTGTTTAATATTCTCAACTAACTAGAGATGCAGCATCGGTCTGCCTCAGGGTGGCACTGTAGCACATTGGTACACTCAGTTGGTCCTTCAAAGCCTAGCAATATGCTCAGTATAGAAAAACTTTACAGTATGCCACAGCATATATGTAAATCTGCCTCGTTTCCCAAGAAACTGGAGGAAAGAGTGAATTGTTACTTGTTTCCCAAACTGAAGACAAAAGAAAAGAGGTCTGAATTCCCAATTAATGTGAGAAGACCACCTTACCACACTAGAAACTACAATTTTCATTAAAAGAACTGTTGAGACAAACATTTTGCTGCCATTAAAGCTAGCATTAGACTACCTCACCAACCGTCCACAGAATGTGAGGACAAGGGACTGTGTGTCCGACATGGTGGTCTGTACCACAAAGGAGGATGCTAAACAAGCTAGCATCCATGCTGGAGAATGACTCCCACCCCATGCATGAGACTCTGGCAGCACTGGGCAGTTCCTTCAGTGACCGGCTCCTTCACCCCAAGTGTGTGAAGGAGAGCTATCGCAGGTCCTTCCTTCCTGCTGCTGTGAGACTGTTCAACCAGCACTGCTCCCAGTAGACCATACACACATACAATATACACATATTTAAAATATGAATATTTTTTCATTGTGCAATATGTTCATAAGTGCAATACAGATCTTATGCAACTCTTATTTTTATTCTTATACTTATTTTGTTGTAAATAGTCTAGAGATTTAACTTTAACTTTTATTGTTTATAATGTTTATACTGTTCCCGTTTCTATTACTGAGTGCCTTACTTCTATTACTCTGCTTCTGAAATACTGTGAATTTTCCCGCTGTGGGTCTAATAAAGGATTATCTTATCTTATTAGTGCTGCTGTGACGAGTGAGTTAGCAGTTAGCCAACGCTGGAGTAGCCAGCCAACATAGGACCCCCTGAATACCAGGGAATATATCACACACTGGTCCAGAGCATTTTTTTAAGGCGGGGGTAGCAATGGTCTCCAGTCTAATGTACAAATTATTACATAGCAAAATGAGTTACTGCAAAACTGTGAACCTTCACCAATAAATCTTACAATTCTGTCACCATTCTGAGAGAGAAGAGCCTCACTGTGTCACTGTAAAGTGGCTATTCATACAATCTTGAGGAAACAAACAGAACAAAACCATGCAGATCTCGAGACGCTTGTTTTCAGGGCGTTATACTGTACCTGCTTAGTGGTCATGCTGCATGTGGATAAAATAGAGAAGAAACAATAATTTCATTCACAATTTCCATTACAAGTAATAATTGTACATCTGAAAAAGAAACGAGCTGAAGCTGCATCCTACATTTACCAAACTATGGTCATTATCACCACTATCACAGCAGTTTACAAATAAATGCTGTTTAAAAGATATAATTAAGGTTTTTTAGATGGATTTTTGATGTTTTTGCACTTAGAACCATGGCTATGCATTTATGGATGGCAACACATGCCTGAATGTTTTAGAATTGATCTGAAATCATTGTTTAACTCAGCCCACAGATGTAATTAATTCATCGTTAGGTGCAGCAATGCAGGTTTAATTTGAATTCATTTAATAACTTCAGCAGTTTGTACGGCAGCGTCACAAATACACTGTCGGATTCTCTTCTTCAACTTTTATTGATGGTAAAGTTTGTATGAATTAATAAAAATAATCGAGTACTCAAATCAGTAATAAATGCTGCAGTAAGTCATTCAAATGTGAGCCAGGTTTGTGCAGTACTTTGACCTCAGGTTACCTCGGAGATGCTAAAGAGAAAAGTTCATTTTTACAGACAGTTAGTTCTGAAGCAGATTTCAGTTTTACAGGCAAATAAAAACTTCTCATTACTGTAATCATTTGCTGCCACATGCATTTTAAAACATCACCAGAGTGCTGGGAGGAAATGAGGTTGAAAGCAGCGCTTCAAGCTCTTTAATGAGCTGCTTCCAAAGCAGAATGATCCCAACATGCAACCTGCATAAATAAATCTATAAGCACGAAAGATTAAGCTTTAATAAAAGTTGATTTCAGTTTTCATTTCAATAGAGGCAGCATAAAAACGTCTTATGCAACCTGATCCTTCTGAGGAAGACTTAAACCCCCACTGAGCCCGGAAATGGATGAAATAAGAGAACACGGATTAGGAATTACTTCTTTTCTGGGAGACAGCTTGCAGGCAGGCGGTGACAATGTCGCATTTCTTCTGATACTTGTGATGAAACCGGTCCTTCCTCTTCAACTGCCGCACCAGTTTAGCGGACTGGATGCCGATACGGTAGTTCACTTCCTGAATGATCCACTTCAGTTCCTCTGGATCTGCGAAGAGAAAGGGAACACACAAAGCCAGTTCCAATCTGGATCCAACCGTGCAAACAAGTCCTCTGAGATGGCTTGAGAACTTGGAGGCTTGAAGACAAAGCAAGCTTTTCCATTTCTCAGGAAACTGAAATTGGTAGGATACAGAGTTGTTGCTCAGGTACGTCTACTTTGTGTTGCTGTCCATGAAGATTAGAAGCGATTCACACATTTATGGATGTGCTGATGTGTATGAGACCTACTGTGTTTCTACCAGAGCTCATCGCTCATCGGTTTTTAATGTCTAGTGCAGATTGAATACTTCTTTCGCTGGTCCGGACAGCCAACCAGCACATTCACAGCTTTGAAATTAAAATAAAAGTAACCAGGAGCCATCAGTGCAACCTAGATAACTATATGTCATTTTATTTGTTTTATGCACGCCAGTTTGTAGAAATTTTCAAAATAAAGAAATCTGTTTTGCATTTTGTGACGATTTTCTAGAAAACTTTAACTGAGCTCTACTGTTGGACTGTCAATAAATGCACTGCATTTACATCTGGTATGTACTTTAAATGTTCTGATTTTTAAAATCTACATCATAAACATGTCATTTGATCTGCTGTCTCTTTTCTCAAGAGAGATCCCATGACTGCCTGTAAGCATCGGATAAACGTAAATGCAAATATTAATTTCACTCCTTGTGTTAGTACACACTTCTTATACATAAACATGAATGAAATTTAATTTACTGTGTTTTAAACACTTATCAAGAGAATCAGCATAATTATGTTTCCCATAAAACCAAACTTGGTGTTGAGTTTCTCCAAAGGCAGCTGAAAACACTCACACATTAGTGTCTATGCAAGGATCTGAACCTCTGTCGTCAGCATGCAAATGCATGATACTACTCACTACACTATTTAATTACCTTGTAAACATTAGTTACACTACTTCACCTCTTTTCACTCTTCTATTCATCCTTTATTGGTTAAAGGATGATATGTGACAGTGCCTTCACATAAAGGTTATATACTAACTTAAGGGCTCATCTTCATCGTCCTCAAATCTTTTTAGTCCAAGGTCTCCTTTATAGATAGTAAGGCCATTGTGGCCTCCGACTCCTCTCCCCCAATCATTAATTTTACTTAATGCACCAGGACCTTGTCTAACCAGAAACTAGATTTGTCCACAGCTGTCGCCAATCTGCATGTACGGCACAACGTTGTTCTATGACATTAACGTGGTAAAGGGCGTTCAGGATGGCATTTTAACAACATATGCTGTTTTTAAACAAGTATCACTGTTTTTAGATATGGCCAATACAAATTTCTTAAAGTGACAAAGTAAAAATGTATTATACTTCTGAGGTTTTTCTGCAGCCCCCTTAGCCCCCACCCCCTGTAGCCTCTGTCTCCAGTTTGAGAAATACTGCTTTACATGCAAATATTCTTTAAACTTTAAAAAGTTCACTGCACTTACTATCTCTTTTTTTATAAAATGGTTCTCCTTTGGAAGCTTCTCGAGGGAACCAAAAGTGTTTTCTTCTTTTTTCGTTCTTTTCTAGCTTCTGATTTGCTTTACAGATGACTACAGCATCATATTGTTTTTAAACACCTCAGTGTCACTGCTAGAATGAGAATAGTCCACCAACCAAAAACATCCAGCCAACAGCGTCCTGTGGGCAGCGTCCTGTGACCACTGATGAAGGACTAGGAGGACGAACACAAACTGTGAAGCAGCACATGGGCTATCATCTCTGATTTTACATCAACAAGGTAGAGACCACACAAAGAGTACCTGCTGTGTGAGGGTCCATAGGGGTCCTGACCACTGAAGAACAGGAAAAAAGGGGGCTAACAAAGTATGCAGTGAAATGGACTACAGTCTGTAACTGTAGAACTACAAAGTGCACCTATATAGTATGTGGAGCTGATAAAAGAAACAAGGAGGTGGTCATAATGTTATGCCTGACTGGTGTATATACATATATATGTACACAGTGGGGTCCCAAAATCTAAGATTTCATTTCTTGGTCACCACTCAAATTCAAGTAAATGTGTGACACGATTAAGACGTTTATATAAAAAAGTTGTTTTTCAGTCTTCTCTCTTCAACTGAGGATTCTGATCTGATATGCTCATGAGAGGCTTTTGCACAACTCACAAAAAAACCTGCCAGCTTGAGCGCATGCAGTCATTAAAGCAGAAGGGGGAGTCACTAAATACAAAGAAATTCTTAAAATCATGCAAATATTTCAGATTCTACTTTTCACTCAAATTGTTACACTGAATATGTAATTTATAATAGAAAAAGTGCATCAAATGTGGAACCCAGACTACAAAATAGAAGCATCATCACTAGTGGTCTTACGCCATAACTATACACACACACACACACACACACACACACACACACACACACACACACAGGCTAGGAAGGGTCCTACATTGGCCTCATATTGACTTTCCTTTATTGGTTAAAAGCAGGACATGTGACAGACAGCAAAAAACATGACCCAAAAGGTGGATTAAATTAAATAAAACATAAAAAATAAATGAAAAGTAAAACATTTAGAAAAGAAAAGAAAAAAGAAATCCATCCACCAGTCTGCTACTCTTTTGAAGTGTGCAAATGGGCCTAACTCAACTCAGTCATGACTCTTCACTGGACCAGTACTGACCTTTCTGGCTCAGGTAGCTCATCTGGTGTCTCCTGGTGTGTTTCCCCTGGAGCTCCTGCAGAAAGCTGGAGCCGGTGTTGCTCCTGCTCAGCGCCGCCTCTGGCCCGGACGCCTCGGTTGAGCTGTCCCAGCTGTCCGCTCCTCTGCGGCCGGGGCTGCTGCAGGTGTCGTACAGCTCCACCAGCAGACAGTCCACGATAGACGAAGCTCTCCGGTCAGCGTGGTAGGGTCCATCCCCGGTCTCTCTGCCGGACACAGTAAACCCGGATAACGAGCTTTTCAGCGCCACATCCTCGTAGCTGCACTGGCAGCGCACATCAGACACAGCAGGTGCTCCGCCTGAGCTCCACTGGTGCAACGTTGCAAGCTCGAAAACCCCGCTCTCCTCCTCCCAGCACAGGTCATGATCACATATGTCAACTTCTTTCAGCTCCGTATCACTGACCTCCACGCTGGACATTTCGGTTTTCTTCACAAATGCCCACCTCACTGCCCCGAGTCTACGTGTCGGTCATAACCAGCCCGCGCCTCTCACCTGCCACGACTGTATTATTTTACCAATGAAAGGAGGAACTGGAGTTCCGGGTGCATGTCGCTCCTTCAGCCTGCTGCAGCTCCTTTAGCTTCCCAGGATCTTGTTTCCTTCCTGAAACAGAGGCGCCCCCCTGCAGGAGAGAGTGGTGCAGCCCCGTTTACTGAAACTTACTGAGCTCCACAGTTACAGCTGCAGGCCTTCAGCACGCTTCACTCACAGTCTGCCCATTTCAGAAATTCAGCTTGATCAAGTGAAACTGTTACTCTATTGGTACAACCTATGATCATTTTGACAAAAATCAACTTGTAAAAACCAAAATCTAAAGTTTCTGAATTCAAATTTCACCTTTTACTAGTAGTAAAAGCATGTAAAACAAAAAAAGTTTAAAGTTAATTCTTGTATGTAACAATTTCATTTTCACTAGTAAGAAATCAGTTCAAACGTGTTATCTACAATTTTAACATGTCAAAAAAATACATTTTAATGAAACTCCCAGATATTAAAAAGTAATAAATACCAGTAAAAACGACATTACAGGGGAATTCCACTGACTTCTCAAAATCTGATCCAAATTCCAATCATGAAGATATAAACTAAGTCATTAAAAGTGGTTTAATGTGAAAAACTCTAGAAAATGTACACAGAATTGTTCCCGGTGGTAGTGATAGGAACCGGACGTCTGAAGAGTTTAAAAACTTCCTCACAGAAAGTTACTGCATGAAATGGGTACTGATACGCTGCCTGGTGTCTGACACATTGTTTTATGATCGTTTTGAGATAAGATTTCAGCCTAAAACATTTTTCTTAATACATTCATGGTGGAGAGGTATATGTTCACAGATTTATCACTATTTTATTATCATCAACAATACAAACATTATGTAAACTCTGAAGACGTGTAGGAGTGCTAGATGTTTTAGATAGTGAATAAAATGGCTATTTTTGTGCTGCTGGCATCATGACCCCTGGTTCCTATAACCACCAGTGTAAAGAAAAGTCCCTAGGTTTCTCTGCAATGAACCATTTCACACCAAACCTCTCTGAATGAGTTTGTTTACATCCCAAAGATTAAATTAGGCAGACATTTTGAAATACCAGTTGAATTTCCTCTAAAATGAGTTGGAACATTGTTTTTAGTAGGAACTAGTCACATTCACTCAGCTACATGTACTTATGTGTACCTGTACAAAACGTCTGATTCATTCATACTTGTCTGAGTTTTTAAAGGATAATATTTCTGCTTGTTCCAGTCTTTTTCTGAAGTTAATCTACTTTTTACTTGCTTCCAATCCCTTCCCTCATATTTAGTTCCTGATTTTTTTGTTTTTCTCTATTCTCTTCTTTTTTGCTCTGTTGGTTCAGGTATTGTTTTGCTGTTGTTCACTACTCTCACTTTCTTTAACAGCAAAGACAAACATTTGAACAAAAGAGAAGAATAACACCTAATAAACTTCCATTTTTACTTGAAGGTTTAAGTAACTGTACTTATCTGTACATGAGAGAATAAATGATTAGATTTAGGCACTGAATATGAATAAATATAACAGCATAAGGACGAGAGGAAACATGTTCACCTGAAACAGACATCATGTATGTGAGTTTTGAAACAACACTTCCTTTCCACTTTGTCATATCTATACAACACACACACACACACACACACACACACACACACACACACACACACACACACACACACACATATATATATATATATATTTAATTCTATATAATTTATATATAAATTCAAGATAAATAAATAATATAATAAAAAATACTTAATAATATAGTAAAATATATATAATAAAAAAGTAAAATAATAGTAATATAATATAATATAATATAATATAATATAATATAATATAATATAATAAAGTAATATAATAAAAAAAAAGAATCATAACAGATCCAGCCAATCAGTGAAGAGCTCAGCCAGCCATCCGCTGACCGGGGCTTCCGTTCCTGCGCAGCACATGACTGATAAAAACAGTAGTGGCGTGAGAAGCAGAAAGAGAGGCTTTCTGAGCTAATTTAGTCATTTTCACGCTACCGCTACTGCATAGAGGCCTCATAGTGCAGCCGTGTGTAACTTTAACCTTCCTCTAAACATGGCCTCGCCTCGGCTGCGTGTCCGCTCAGTCGCGTTAACGCGTTTGGCTCTAATGTGCGTCAGTTTGCTGAGTAACTCGGCCGCCGCTGTGGGGAACATGAATCTGAACCTGTACCGCAGACCCAACATCGTTCTGATCCTCACCGACGATCTGGACTCCTCCATGGGCGGCATGGTGAGTCCTGTACTCCTGCAGTTCTTCCAGTCCGAGCCTGTGCAGTGGGAGGGTCCTGGCCTGTAGAGCTCAGCTCATGTGTGTGTCTTTATTCCTTATTCCGCAGATCCCCTTAAACAAAACGAGAGCGCTCATCGGAGATGCTGGGATCACCTTCACCAACACGGTAATGCAGGGCTGCTTGAGTGCGTCTTGTTTCTCCCTTTGTTCCACAGATCTTAAAGAAAGCCGACCGGGCTGCTTTAGTTGGGTTTTGCGTGCTAGAATATAAACGGACTGTAATTTAATGGTAATTCTGCTCACAGCACAAGTCTTAGTGAGCTAATGGTGTTTTTTGGATGCCACTTCAGGTCTGATCTATTGAAATCTTGCCCGAACTATTCTTGTAGGATAGGTTCTTAACTTGTTCACGGGATCTGGATAAGCTCTCATTGGTCAGCTAATTAAGAGGAATTCCATCGATTTTTTTTTTTTCTACATTTCTGCTCGATTCAGATGAGTTGAGATGTATTCAGAGCGGCTTGATGTGAAATGGTTCCCTGTAGGGCCGGACAATATGGCAGTATTTATCATTATAAGTTATATCACAATATGTCAAAATATGCTTTCTGGGAATATGGTGGATATCGTCGAAATGCTTCTCTTAGAACTCATGGTTCTAATCAGAACCATTGCCTTTACTAAAGAACCCTAGAAGAACCATCTTTTGTAAGTGTGTAGAACAGAGCATTTCACGTCAAACCACTCAATGACTTTTAACCATTTTTTAAACCGTTTAAACATCTACTTCTGTAGAAATTTAACAAACTCAGTGGACCTCCTCTTCAACTCAGACCAATCCAGATTAGACAGGGCTGAACAACTGAGGCCAGTGCTAAAGCAAAGCTGTTTAATTGAGCAGTTGCCGTATGACTAATAGTGTGTGATGTGAGGCACAAGATTCATAATTATTGCAGTACTGTGCAAAACTTTTAGCCCAGAAAAAGCTGTTAAATTGAGCAGTAAATGCTGATGCAAGCAATGCACACAACATGGACCTTTTTTTGGCCATGACAAAATCAGAATCTCCTGACCCTCCCCTTTACTCAAATATTTTTTTTCTAGCTGTAGGCACAGAATAGGATTAAATATAAAAGTTTATGAGCATGTGTTAATTAAGTATAAAATCAAAGCATTTTTGTGACATGAAACAAACATCTGAGTTTCTCTCTAACCTATTGGTAACTAGCAACTTTCTCTAGATGCACAAAGCACTTCTTTAAGTCGCTCTGGATAAGAGCGTCTGCTAAATGCTGTAAATGCAATGTGAGTTTTAATACAGCACTTCCATTTTGTCTTTTTTTTTAATATCACTGTTAAAACATCTGGAAAAAGTCTAAACACCTGATAAGTTTATAAGTTTGCATATATAATAATAGTATTTATTAATAAATAAAGTTTTTTATTGTTGGAACAAAACCTTGTATCTCCCAAATGATGACTTTTACAGGAGAAGGAAAAAACATACTTTTAATGTAAGTCAATGGAACCAGACATTTTTCCAAGTAATTTTAGGCTGTTTCTTTTGGCTCATTTATCATGAAATTTACACACAATGTAGGCCAACAGGCATATTCAGTTAATGTCAAAAAATGGAGATACGAGGTTTTGTTCTGATAGCAGCTTTGTGTGTGTATACATACATACATACATACATACATACATACATACATACATACATTTCGCTGCTATCAGAACTAAACCTTGTATGTATACATACATATAACATGTATACAGAGAGAGGGAGTGAGAGTGAGTTGTTCATGAGTTGTGCATGAGTTGTTCAGCCTTGTCCTGACAAATTTGAATCTCCTGACTTAACGGACCCCACCTCTCGTTATCCTTCAGTTTGTTGCCAGTCCCCTGTGCTGCCCCAGCAGAGCCAGCATACTGACGGGCAAATATCCACACAATCACCATGTGATCAATAACACACTGGAGGGAAACTGCAGCAGTCAGGCTTGGCAGAAAACCCAGGAGCCGATCACCTTCCCAGCCCTGCTCCAGAAATATGGCTACTACCAGACGTTTTTCGCTGGGAAGTATCTGAATGAGGTACAGACATCATACCCTTTGTACTTTGAAGTGTCTGCTAAGGCCAGTGTAGACAATGGTTTTAGTAGATTAGTATACTAACATCAAACCAAAAAAATGGAGGGCGCATTTGCATGCATAAATTGCATATGTTCATATTCTAAAAGCCAGTATTGTGCTAACAATAACCAAGTGAAATTTTGTGCAACTCTTTAAAGAATTTCTTTACGCTTTACACATCACTGGTCACTGATGTCTTCCGCAGGATGGTAAATGTTTGTTTTCAGAAAAACGCTAGTCTTAGGATGAATACAAATAACATTAATACAGTAAGTAATGATTTCATGTATGCTGATGTTTGCTTAACCATTTCCTAACCTCTTCTTGTGTCAACCCAGTTTTAATTGTATTTTCCACCCAGTACTTGTGCTTTGTTAAATTTATTCAAATGTGCTGGTGAAGGAACAAATCAGTGTGATGGCTGGGGGCTTTTTTTATTCTAATGTTGTTATGTAGTATGTTACCAGCAAAAACACACATGCTGCTGAGATAAATGGTTTTAAACAAATGTACTATTGCACAGTCCTGCATAACTAGTCTCATCACTGTCATATCATTGGTGTGATTTCTTGTTTATTTTTTGACAACATTTGAATATGGCAGCTGCCCTTTACATTATATTATTATCCATGTAGTCACCTTCAACTATTTTATCTATTTTAACAATGACAAGGATCTAAGCTGCCTTTCACCGAATTTTCTGTTACAGTACGGTAACAAACAGGCTGGTGGAGTGGAGCATGTTCCTCCAGGCTGGGACTACTGGTTTGCACTGGTAAGGAAAACAGTCCTAATAATACACCCACTATTTTGGGGGGGCAGTTGTGGGCTGGAGGTTAGGGATCTGGTCCTGTGACCGGAAGGTTGCCAGTTCAATCCCCAGGGCCGACAGTCCATGACTGAGGTGTCCTTGAGCAAGACACCTAACCCCCAACTGCTCCCCGGGCGCCGTGGATAGGGCTGCCCACCGCTCTGGGCAAGTGTGCTCACTGCCCCCTAGTGTGTGTGTTCACTGGTGTGTATGTGGTGTTTCACTTCACAGATGGGTTAAATGCGGAGGTGGAATTTCCCCGGTTGTGGGATCAAAAAAGTATCACTTAATAACTTAACTTATTCCCTGTCCATAATATTCTGAACATGTTTTAAGTATTTTCATATAAAATGTTTTATCATGTGATTATTTTTTTCATGCTTTACACTGTTAGAAATAAAGGTACAGTGCAGGTACATTTCTCATTCGTCAAGATACAAACAACATAAATCTACCCTGAAAGGTATAAACGGTGGTTTTAACATCCAATTATGTACATTTAAATAAGTTTTCCCTCGTAGAAAAGTACATATGTTTATCCTTTCCTAACTTAATGTTTTAAAACGGAGCAATAAAATAAAAAGCTTGGAGACCGATGGGATGTGTGGAGTCAATACAATACAAAAATATAATTTCAGTGGATTTTGGTACAATTATGTTTCCTGACTACAGGTCCTGAGATGTACCCTTGAGGGTACCATCTGAGTGGTGATAGGGGTACTGCCCCAGTGACAGTTTCATACCTTTTATTTCTGAGAGTGTATAACTGTAAATGGTTGTCACACATTGTTTCCTTGGCAAGCAACTTTTAAACTTCTAAATTTTTTGTTTGGATTAACAAATGGAGTAGCTCAGGCTTTGACATGGGGCATGAGGGGGAGGAGATGATTTAGTGGAAGCGGTGCTCGCTGGAGATTAGACAGATCTTTTCCTTCTTCACTGAGAAAATGTACTCAAAGAACAACGACACAAATACTGCACTTACTTAAAATCTCTTTATTTACAACTTCCTATAAATAAGCCCAAAATTTGATTGAAATATAAGGAGGTATAGTGTGGGATCTTGGTGCTGCCTGGCAAACAGTGAAGTTTTGCTGGATCTGAGGTCTGTGTAAGTGGCAGATCTGTGATTAACCTAATGTATCCTTGGAAACGGTGGGGTTTCAGTTGGTTTCTTTTACAGGTTCTTATTTATATATTAAAAAAAAAAAAAACAACTGCCCAGTACTGTTCTCTTAAACTCACTGTCACCATCCCAGTGGCTGAGGTCTTAAACTAATTCTGTGTGTGGGTTTTTTTTTTTGTTTGTTTTTTTTTTTTTTTTTAAACCTTCCACAGGAGAGAAACTCAAAATACTACAACTACACATTATCTGTGAATGGCAAAGCAGAGAGGCATGGACAGAACTATAGTGAGGACTACCTTACTGATGTTCTGGTAAGTGTACAGATATGTTTTAAGTCTCATCAGTAACAAAATTCTACCTTGTGTTTAATCCTACTTCACATTTGTCCTAGGCCAACATCTCGATAGACTTCCTTCAGTACAAGTCTAACTACAGGCCATTCTTCATGATGGTGTCTACACCTGCCCCTCACTCACCATGGACAGCTGCCCCTCAGTACGAGGGACAGTTTTCCAGTCTCAAAGCCCCGAGAGATCCCAACTTTAACATCCATGGCAAGGTACAGAGCAGTGTCTGGGCTGTGTTTCATCTGCATCTGTTGGAGAATTTTATTGTTGCCAGTGTTTTGAACACATGCACTTCTCTTTTTAGGACAAACACTGGCTAATTCGACAAGCCAAAACTCCAATGACTAACTCTTCTGTGGAGTTCCTAGACAATGCTTACAGAAAAAGGTAATGTATGTAGCAGGGATTTAATTCTCAGATTTCACCATAATTTGTTCATATTGTTTTTCCACCATTCAGAACTATTTTATATATTTTGCACATCTTTTTGCTGGGGGACAGGGGATGTTTATGTGAAAAAGCTGGAGAATTTGATCTGTGCCAAAAGAGCAGTTACTGAATATTATTGTAATGTTATATAATATTAAAATAGCATAACATTCCAAAATTGATGCAGTTGAATCACCACCTTTACATCGATGCAGCAGTGCATTTTAATACCCTAACCATTTAAGCTCAGATTACTTCTTATGTTAATGAATTGAAGCATGGCCTGGAATTGTTTGATGGGGTTCTCTGTGCTCCTAGGTGGCGCACTCTCCTGTCCGTAGATGACCTAGTGGAGAAGGTGGTGAAGAAACTGGAGGTTCGAGGAGAGCTGGAGAACACGTATATCATTTTCACTTCCGACAATGGCTACCATACAGGTACATGCATAAAGAAAATCCAGACTCATTGGTGTATTAATGCTGATCTTACTCCAATCGACTTTTCAAGTGATTTTACTGTTGCTGACAAATTTCCAGTACCAGAATTAAAATCATAAGAGTTTTGCTGGAGTTGTGGGGCTCTCCCCGCCAAGTTTTGGTGTGTCAGGATAGCTGTCTTAAGTCGTCTTGACGTTCTGATAAAAACAACAGTGTTAAATATTATCAAAAGTCTGTAGTCTTGGCTCATGCAAGTAGTGACCCTCATAAGGTTTGGAGTCAGTCTACATTCAGCTTTCACTCAAATCCAAAAACCTTGAGGGCTTTGGTGATGAGAAATAAGCAAATGAAACACAAAGTGCATGAACTAGGTGCTAAGCAGTGACTCAAACGCTTGTTAGCAGTATTCCAACTGGTTTGTTTATAAGCTACTTTACCACATATAGCTGGGTCTCATGGCTTCACCTGTCTGAGCATACATGAACTAAAAACAGTCCAAAGCCTTGTGGTGGCATTACTTGCAAAGATAAAAGAAAATAAAAAAGAGAGCAAGGTCCAGTGGTCTTTGTTACAGCACAAACCCATTCTCTACTCCACAGCAGTGCTACACATCTGCACATAATACTTAAGCATCTGTTAAAGGAACAGTGCATCTTTATTGGCCATTACACCCTGCAAGATTCCCAGTCTTTGCAAAATCTTAGTCTGTGACTAAAATTCTGATACATTGATCCCATTTACTCCTGGTCACTTAATGTGTCTTGAGTGTCAGGACCACACTTGGACAAGGCTGTGCCTCATGAAATGTAAGTGTAGATGCAACCAAGTCTATAACAGATACAGATCCGACAGGGTCAGACAGTGGTCCGAGACACATTTGAGCCCCATATAGGAGTCTAAATACACCCCTCTCTCCAAGATACAGGCACTGGGTGCATGATCCATCTCTGCAAGGAAGATATTCATGGATGCACATGGTTGGGAACTTGAAGAAACAAAATGCTTATTAGCAATATGGACAGACACTACTGTACTAAATTGCAGACAAAAGGCCTGAACAGATAAACAGTTGGCAATTGGTTGCCACATAATGAGGGGATCTGCATATTCCGTCCCACACAGCAGGTGGCTTTCAGTCCGACTAACCGGAGATGTTTTTGACTACCAAGTTTAAACGCATGTGGCTAAATCTTATCAGGTTACAGTCCAGATACTAGTCACAAGAAGTGACCAGTTGTAAATGGGTCATTGTCTTTAGATGTGACAGGATGTCAGACTTTAGTCTTTTAAAAATCTTTTTCAGATGTTCTAGTGCACGGTAAGCATAACACACTGACTGTTGACTTCCATTGCTTGTTTTCTCTAATGCCATTGTTTCCTCTCAGGTCAGTTCTCTCTCCCCATGGACAAGCGGCAGCTTTATGAGTTTGATATCAGGGTTCCTCTGCTGGTACGAGGGCCCAATATAAAGCCCAACCAAACCAGCCCGGTAATCCAAACACGCTTTCAGAGGTCACAGTAACTTGCATTCATATCAAAGTGTTTTATGTTCATGCCATGGCCTTGTTGAATTCTTTCACCAGTTACTCGTGGCTAATATAGATTTGGGTCCAACTGTCCTGGATATGGCAGGATACGACATCAATAAGACCCAGATGGATGGGATGTCTTTTCTGCCAGTTATGGTATGTAACAGTGGAAATGTGAAACAAACAGGCAAATGGCACATTAATACCATTGATCTGTAACATTCATTTGTGTTGCTTAACCACCATTATGGTAAATTAAATGACAGAAAGCACTTCTGCGTGTAATCCATGTATGCATGTCTGCGCCTCAGACCGGGAAGGCAAACGGCAGCATGTGGAGGACTGATTTTCTGGTGGAGTATGAGGGAGAAGGACACAATGTTTCAGACCCAGCCTGCCCCATCCTGGGTCCAGGAGTTTCTGTAAGTACCCGTTTGTGTTTTTAGGGATGGGCTTGGTTATTTAAATTTATGGATATCCAAACTCCTCTTACTATTGGCTTACCAAGTTGGATAATGGAGTGCAGATATTAGGCAAGAACCAAAAAAATCCCGAAAAGCTGAACAAGGAGTGTTATTAAATAAGTAGCAAATTTTTATTGTCTTACAGAGGAAATCAGAAGACAACAAAAAGACGTTATAAATCAAGGCATGAGATCAAAGATCTTAAGATTAGAGAAGTGTAGAGGTCACTGATTGACATACACTATGGACAAAAGTATTGGCACACCTATGAAAGTTTTTATGACGTCTCGTGTTATGCTGAAGCATTAAGATTTACTAAGAACTAAGAGGCCTAGGCCATCCCCTGAAAAAAAAAAAAAAAAAAAAAAACCCATAGCATTATTATTATTTTTTATTATTATTCATTAGTTTCACCAAACTTTACAGTGTGCACAGGGCACTCGGGCAGGTAACATTCTCCTGGCATTCACCTAATCCAGACTCTTCCATCAGACTGCCAGATAGAGAAACATGATTCATTACTCCACAGAACACGTTTCCACTGCTGTAGAGTCCAGTGACAGCATGCTTTACACCACTCTATCCGACACTTGGCATTGTGCTTGGTGACGTAAGGCGTACATGCTGCAGCTCAGCCATGGAAACTCATGCCAGAGAGCTCTCGGCAGAGTTTTTGTGCTGATGTTAATGCCAGAGGAGATTAGCTACTCTGCAGTTATTGAGTCAGCAGTGTGTTGGCAACTTTTATGCTCTGTGTGCCGCAGCACTCAATGACCTGCTCTGTAACTTTGGTCTGCCTCTTCAGGCTGAGTTGCTGTGGTTCCTCAGTGTTTCCTTTTTTTTCAATAATGCCACACACAGTTGATTGTGATCTGTGAGAGCAGAAATTTCACGACATGACTTGTTTCAACAGTGGCAGCATATTACAGTACCATGCTCAAATTTCATGAGCACTTTAAAAAGATTTATTCTTTCACAAAGGCAGACTGCATGGCAAGGTGCTTGATTTTATACACCTGTGGCAGTGTGACTAAATGAAACACTTGATCAGTGAGTTAAGAGGGATATCTCAATACTTTTGTCCATATAGTGCATCATAAAAGGGAGGATACCAAGGTTGTTGGTTAGAATAAGAATTGACAAATTGTGAAAAAGGGATTACATCAGTAGCCTCTAGATAAGCTAAGAATTCAAACATGCATAAACATGATTGACTACCAATAACATAATTGTTGGAACTAATGGCATAAATGGAATTGAACCTTCCAGAAAGGTTTGAGCTCATGCTTACATGCCAGTTTAAATGCTGACAGACAACTGAATCTGATGGACACAGGTCCAGGCAGTTCATTATGTCCCCAGAGCATACCTTTAATTTCCTGTCTTTCACAGTTTATGATTATAAAATCCACTGATTTGTTTTAAAACCTTTTAACAGTAGATCCATCATTCAGAAATCACATGGTGAAATAAAGTTTATGTAGTTTGGGGGGGTGGGGGGGGGGGGGTGAAATTGTGTATTATCCTGTAAATTTTAAAAAGGTTTTTGAAATAACTTGCAGCATCTTAGAATGTCAGCAGCTGATTCTGCATGTCTGTAGTAAATCACATACATCTAAAACACAAAGATCAATCAGTGATCAAGAACACTACCTCTTATGCTAGTTTTGTGTTTTCATTTTTATTTAAAACAGTCTAAAGGTTGGGATATTGAAATACTGTTCATTTTAAAAATGCAGATATTAGCAAAAATAAAGTTAACATTTCCATTGCTTGTGTATGTGTTTCATGTTTTTGTTTGTGTAAAAGATAACAAGGATTTTTGAGTTACTGTATTCTCTCTCTTTAGGAGTGTTTCCCTGATTGTGTATGTGAGGACTCTTATAACAACACTTACGCCTGTGTTCGTACACTGTCCCAGACTGCCAACCTGCAGTACTGTGAGTTTGATGATAATGAGGTAAGCATCACCAGATTGAACTTAAAAAACAATCATGGTTAGGGTTAACTTTAACTAAACTGGCATTTAAAAATCACAAGTGAATTATAAATTGCCTATTTAAGTAACATCATAAATCATGGCCTTTCTAATGGTTCTAATCATGTTTTCCCAAGACTGAACGTTGAGGTTCTATTCTTGGTCTTAATTAAACCTTCTCCCAACTTTAGGTGTTTGTGGAGGTCTATAACCTGACAGGAGACCCCTTCCAGCTCACTAACATCGCAAAAACCATTGACCAGGAGGTCCTGGAGAGGATGAACCATCGTCTGATGATGTTACAATCATGCTCAGGACAGTCCTGCAGAACCCCTGGGGTCTACGACTCACGGTTTGTGCTCTTTACCTCCCACACAGTAGTGCCTGCTTACCTCAAATGAAATTTGATATCCATTCTGACAAAAACTACTTATGTTTACATTTTTGTTGTATCATGTGAATGTCTTCATTCATTAAAAGCCCCACACATTGGTCAGGATGCTCACACCACAACCGTAAACAATCCTGTGATTGGTTGAGAACAATGTTTTAGCTTTATTGTATAGTAAATGCCTGATCATCTAATTATCACAATATATTGGTGAATAAAATGTTTACAGATTTTGTTTCTGATTCCAGGTTTAAGTTTGACCCTCGTCTAATGTTCAGCCAAAATCCACACATAAGCAGGCTGCGGCAGACTCTAAAGTAAGGAAAGAGGCCCCTACAAAAGCCTGACCTGCTGTTGCCTTTGTGTCTTGATCATTCCCTCAAGGACATGCTGGCCTTTCCACAATCTCTGTAAAGGAAGAGGTCATGAGGGGTCACTAGAGCAGGGGGAGCAGAGTGCTGCATCACTTTATTCACCTTGTGAGAGGGTTGTCCTTTTCAGCATGGCAACTCTCTGCCAGCTGCCATTTTTGTGTCAGCATGACTTCTCTCTGTCTCATTTGTTTTGTTTCCCCTTTTATTAATATGCATTATGCATTTTGCATTTTGAGATTAACAATCTAACCTGTATTTAGGCCATTGAAGGGTGGGGGTAGCCAGGATGAGAGGTTGAGACTGTTTTAAATTGATTAGTGTGGGTTTTTTTTGGTCTGTCTTAAACACAAAAGATCACCTGACATTTGAGTTTTCTTGGATCATCTAAGCAGCTTTATATCAATTTACAGTCCATACTTGTTCTGCTTTTTGATTCTATTGCAATATTCTGTTCATGAAACAAATATTTTTAACAAAGAAAATATCATTTATATACACTTATTCACCCAAGTATTTGTAGGCCTTAAATTTGTACCATTCCAGATAAATATGATGCTGTATGAAGGAGCGGTTTGCTAAAGGTGGTCAAAGCCAAAGGTTGAATCACTGAATGTTTTTACTCTGTTATTTTTGATGATTACTGGCTAGATCCTCTTAAAAATAAAGGTGCCTGAAATGGTTCTTTGGAGCCATTTTAGAGAACAACCACTTTTTCCTAACAAACCTTTTTAGTGGATTTTTTTTTTTTTCCAAGAGTCATTTTTGTAAATGAGTTAATATCTTTACATTTTAGGACCTCCATATAATCTCAATGTAATGTAGGTTTTACCTGGAACCATACTTTCAAATTAAGAACCATACAGGAAACTTTATTTTTAAGAGCACAGATGGAGGTACACTATGTACAAACGTATTGGGACACTTATTATATGGGTAGAGGGGATTGGAGGTGAAGCATTCCACCACTGAAGCAGTGGAAACATATTCTGTGGGGTAATGAATTGCACGACTCCATCTTGCAGTCTGATTGAGTGTGGGTTTGATGAATGCCATAAAAATGTTACCTGCTTGACTGCGTTGTGCCAACTGTAGTTTGGTGGAGGAGGGATAATGCTGTGGGGCTGTTTTTCAGGGTTTGGCATGCTTCCAACTTTGTGGGAACAGTTTGGGGAAGACCCTTTTCTGTTCCAACATGACTACTGTAGTGCACAAAGCAAGGTTCATGGTTAGGTGAGTTTGTTGTGGACGATATTGACTGACCCACACAGAGCCCTGACCTCAACCCCTTTGAACACCTTTGGAAGTAACTAGAATGGAGATTGTGAGCCAGGCCCTGTCACCTATCAGTATCTGACCTCACAAATGCTGTTCTAGATGAATGGGCAAAAGTTCCCACAGACACACTCCAAAATCTTATAGAAAGTTTCTCAGAAGAGTGGAAGCTGTTATAGCTGCAAAAGGAGGATGAACTCCATATTCTTGCCATACGCAAGATTTAGAAATGGGAGGTCATAAAAGCTCCTGTAAGTGTCCCAGTTCTTTTGCCCATATAGTGTAATTCTCAGCTATATTACTATTCTTTATGGTAGTAGTTAGTAGCCAGACAAAACATTTTTGAGTTGATACACTACAGTCTCAAGAACATATTCATGCAGGCTTGCCTTCTTTTACCTTTAAACCGGA